>NW_026111575.1:70000-102500 GCF_024679095.1 Eriocheir sinensis | reverse complement strand
AGAGAGAGAGAGAGAGAGAGATAATAAACATAAAGAAATACAGGCATATCCCCAAAAGCAAATACAATACACACATACACACATACATACACAAACACACACTCATTACAAACATACACAAAACAGCAACTCATTCTCCTCTATTTCACGCACATAAGATTTTTCGTGAATCTTACACACATACAGACACACACACAAACACACACTCCATACGAACCCATACACACACACACACACAAAAAAAAAAAAACTATCTCCTCATCGATCTCTATCTCACATACGTATATCATGTTTTCCCGCGGTCCTCCACGTTCTTAAAACATTTCCATTTCCTTATACACTAAAAAATTCACGTATATTATTTTTTTTTCCAACAATCCTCCACATTTTTAAACAATTCCATTTCCTTATATACTAAAAAAAATCAAGTGCATATTTTTTTTCCCACAATACTCCACATTCATAAACAATTTCATTTTCTTATACACGAAAAAAAAATCACGTATATCATTGTTTTTCCATAGTCCTCCACATTCTTAAACAATTCCATTTCCTTATATACTAAAAAAAAAATCACTTGCATAATTTTTTTCCTTCACTCTTACACATTCCCAAACATTTTCATTTCCTTTAAACACACTAAAAACATATATATAAAAAATCCAACACCACTTCCCGGACACTGAAAATACCTAGGGCTGAAAATATCTACCTGTGGACACGTGCCTACCTATGCGAGAGGAATGACACCTATTTATCAGGGCGGGAGGGAGAAAGGGCGACAGGGAGAGCGGCGTGGGGGAGGAGAAACACTAGAGAGGGAGAGAGAGAGGGAGGAGTGAAGGTTAGGCATGGAGGACAAGAAAAAGGAGTAAAGTAGACTAAAGGTAAAGAAAACAAAGCAAAACAAAATAGAAAAGAAAGACTGCGAAAGTTAAGTGTACCCAAAAAAAAAGCTCAGTGCATAGTGAAGTATCTATTAGTGAAGAAGAATCAAGGAGGACCTAAGAAGCGATACAAAGCGGAACAGGTCAAATAAAGAAAAAGAAGAAGGGAGAAGAGTGATCGGAGAAGGAGATGAAGAGGGAGAGGAAGAAGAGGAGGAGGATGTGAGGTTGACACTGAGAACGGAGTGATAAGGAGGAGGAAGAAGAGGAGGTAGAGGACGGGAGAGGAGTGATTGTGGTCTGTGGAAGGAGATGAAGACGAGAAGGAGGAGGAAGAGGAAGAGGATGTGAGGTTGGCACTGGGGACGGAGGGATTAAGAGGAGGAAGAGGAGGAGGAGGAGGAGGAGGAAGAGGAGGAGAAGGATACAAGCAGATGAATAGACGAGGAGTGAATAGAGGAGAGAGGAAGTGTGAGAGAGAGGAGGAGGGAGAGAGAGAGAGAGGGTGAGGGAGGGGGGGAGAAGGTGAATGACGAAAGTTCATGGAAGTAGAGAATAGGACGTCGCTGGAGGGAGGGAGGAAGGGAGGCAAAGGCACGGGAGGGAGGGAGGGAGAGGGGGATGTAAAGAGTGAGAGAGAGTAAGAAAGACAAGAGTATCAAAGAAGGATAAGAGGGCATGAGTGTTCAAAGACGAAAGAATGATAAAAAAAAACAGAAACAAGTTGAAAAAAAAGGGAAAACGAGGCGAGAAATGAATATAAAGAATAAGACTTGTGAGGAGAATGGTAGGGTGTAGAGTAGAGGAGCGGAGGGGTGGAAAAATATGTGGAAGAGATGTCGAGGAATGGATGGAAGGGTGGAGGCGTGAAGAGGTGGAGGTAGGGGTGGGGAGGTAGAGGAAGGCATGGAGGGATGGTAAGTAGTAGGTTGAAAGGGTGGAGGAATGAGTGGAAGGGTGAGTAATGGAGGAATGAAGGAAGGGGTGGAGAGATCGACGGAAGGGTGGAGGGAAGAAGGGGAGGACGGGTTGAGAGGTGGAGGAGTATTGAGTAGCAGTGGGGTGGAGGAGGAGTGAAGGAAGGGGTGAAGGGGTGGAAGGGGGTGGAGGGGTGCAGGAAGGGGGTGTGGAGCAGCACATACCTGGCGTGCCTCGGCGTCACTCCGGCACACTCGAGGCACTCAGAATTAACACTGATTAAGGTCTCGTCGCCGCCGCCGCCGCAGCCGCCGCCGCCGCAACTGCCGCCGCCGCAGCCGCCGCCGCCGCAGCCGACGCCACGCTGCGTGCCGCCCAGACCAGACGCGTTTCTGACACTTCAGCGCTCCCTCACTTCATCACCTCCTCCTCCTCCTCCTCCTCCTCCTCCTTCTCTTCGTTTTCCTCTTCCTCCTACTGCTAATAATACTAATACTGATACTGCGTTTACTACTATTACTACTAGTACTACTACTGCTACTACTACTACTACTACATAGGGTGGTACTGCTTCTATCTAATAAAATCACCTAAAAAAGTATATGGATAAACTGAGACCGAATATATTGTTTTCTTATCCCTTTTCGTTTCGTTATAAGTTAATGAACGACACTAAGTTATTTATCGGATATAAAGAACATTATGAAAACACTTTAGCACACGCAGAGTACAGAACAGCATTTCTTCCTCTAAATATCACCAAACTCTTCTATTAACACGACTGCGAGTACACAAGTAAGAGTACACACTGCGAACGGCGTCTTCCCTGCCCTGGTGTGCGCTAAGGTCAAGGTTAATGCTGGCTGGACCGAGAGTGTATCCCGACCATCAATCAGGCGCAGCGCTACAAACGACGAGCATCTCACTCACCGCGACTTGATTGATCAGGAGGAGATTAAGGGGAGGGTCAGTCTGAGTTCATCGTATTTGTACCCACACTTTATCGACTTAGATGATATTTCTCTTCCTTTGTGCACGGATTCAGAAGTTAATATTCGTACTGTAAAACAATAGCCAAAATTGTGCAGCAAAATCAAGGTAGGGCTAACCAGTGGAATTTATAGGTAATTTTCAGTGTGTACGTGGCGGTTGTACATTCTCTAATAATTATTTATAAACAAAATATACACTTTTGATTCCTTGAGAGAAAGATAATCGAAAAAAAAAAAAAAAAAAAAAAAAAAAAAACGGAATGCATGACGCAGTTAATTAAATGACTTATTTGTTACAACTTGACTTTCTTGTGGGTCTTTACCTGACAAAATGTTTAATGTTACAGTGACAAGACTCCCCACATGCTTCAGCCACCCCGCCGTGCCCTGCCTCTCCTACCCCCGCAAACATACTCTCCGGCCACCCCGTAAAGTGTGGTCCAGTGTTGTCACTTCGAGCTGCAGGAGGGACAGATCAAAGGCCTGACGACTCGCGTTATTACAACTCTGCCCTTGGACAACCCGCTCCTCTCTCTCTCCCCGTGCATCTTCCTTCCCTTGGACCGGGTTTAATGCGGGCGGGAGCAGCGGGGCGGGGGCAGAAGGGCTAGGGGCAGAGGAACACGGGGCGGGGGCAGGGGGCCGGGAGGCAGCTCAGGAAACGCATCACGCTCAGGATTCATTGTCAAGATCGCAATTTCCTCGGCAGATGACTTGTAATAAGACCGAAAACTCGTGAGCGAAGTGTCGCCTCTGACAATCAAGAGAGTTGTGCGGGACGTGTCTCAAGGACTCGAGACGCTCTTTCTCTCTCTCTCACATGAAATACGAGCCTCCTCTTTAAGCAGTGGTTTGGGGGGTCTTGCTGCAGCAGATATCCAGCAGCACCAGTAGCAGTGACAGCAGCAGCAGCAACTCTCCACCAACTAGGTCTTGATTAATCAAGGACTGAGGTGGCAGGGCGGCTGCCTGACTAACTCTCAGCAACATACCGACCATTCCCCGCGAGGAGGGTGTTTGGGAGCCGCGACCTGCTCTTGGCACGCCAGGGAAGGAGCGAGGGAGGGAGGGAGGGAGGGGGTAAGACCAAGGCAGAAGGAGGGAGGGAGGCGAAGGTTTTACGCGCCGTGAGGCTTCCAGGAGAGTTTAATCTTGTAGTGTCGTCGCGCACAAAAGATTAATATTTCAGGAATGTCTGTATCCGTCAAAGGAATTCCTTCTTCCAAAAAGGCTTAAAAGATTTTGCATTAATCCCTAATATATTTTCCTAAGGTTCGCCGCGACACTGCTCAGCCGGTAAGGACGAGAAAGGACGCAAAACCTTTTCTGCAGGAGTGGAGGCGGCGGATGACGAGCCTCCAGGATGCCCAAACACCGCAGTGACACCTACACGCCCGGGGCACAAGGCGGGGCAATTTCAACATGTCCCGGGAGGTGGCGGCGTGATACAGACGATGAAGGCTACTTTGGCGGAGGAAAGAAGAAAAATCTGAGATGTATTAAAACTGATGAAAACAACCGGATCGCTGACAGGGAAAGGTGACTCGCCGGGAATATGAATTTATGCATCGCTCGCGAACCACAAGTGTGATGGGAAAACCTGCTTTCCAATCTTCCCGGATGAAAGTGGGGGAAAAAAATAACTAAAGCAACTGCCAATCTCCAACGGCGAATACGAGGGAATAAGATTGACTCCAAGGTCTTTCGCGAGATACAAAACAGGGAGGAGAATTGTTGTTACGCGCTCTGCTTGTATTAAAATGCGAAAAATACTGAATGTGTTAAAATACTGAGAAGCGAAAATTAATAAAAAGCTTAAGAGTTCAATGTCGCTGTCGCCTTGAGCTCATACACTTTAATCTGGAGATATATTTTTTTTTTCTTGTAGAGATTAAAAGATTATGCGCGTTAAAAATTGATACAGTGAAAACAGATGATCTTGCCTTGACTTCGAAGATATTGCTTTCAAACAGAGAATAAAAGTGAAATAGTACTAGTGTAGAAAAAGTAAATGGTAAAACTAGCAAACTAAAAATGAATTAAATATACGGCAAGAAGGAAATACGAAAAACAAATCCAAATGAAGAAACAAAAGACCAAGACGAAAATGGCATCGAATATATTGATTTTGAACAAAGAAGAGAGGAAAAATATGGCGAATTAAAAGGAAAATGAACACCAAAAATGAATTAGATACACGGCAAGAAGGAAATACGAAAAAATAACCTAAAGAAAAAAGAAAAAAAACAGAGAGAGAGAGAGAGAGAGAGAGAGAGAGAGAGAGAGAGAGAGAGAGAGAGAGAGAGAGAGAGAGAGAGAGAGAGAGAGAGAGAGAGAGAGAGAGAGAGAGAGAGAGAGAGAGAGAGAGAGAGAAGGCGAAAGAAAGAAAACAAAGAACAGAAATCGAAAAAGCGGGCGGTCATTATAAAGTTTTACAGTCCTCTTCAACTTATATGATTAATGTCTCACCAAAAGTTATTAAATTTGTGGTGGTAAAATGGATTTTTAATTAAATTCTCCTATCACCCTATTTTTTTTCTCTCTCTCTCTTTTACGATAACTGCGCACGAGAAATTGATGACGACGAATGGAGGGAGGAAGAACCTTAAGCCTTTTACGAATATTAACCAAAAAAAGACAAAAAAAGGACAGACAGGGAAAAAAATACATATGAGAATGAGGTAAAATGAAGCCACGTAACAAATGACGCCAAAAATATCTCCATGAAGTTCCTTTTGAAATTATCTGACACGTGACAACAATAGCTCTCTCTCTCTCTCTCTCTCCGTCCTGTCATCCTTCATCCCGCCTCTTGTTGACGTTCTGTGACGGTCTGTGTCGTGTTCCGTGTTTTCTCCTCTTCTCCTCGCCTTTCTTCTCCTCTCCTCCTCCTCTCCTCTCCTCTCCTCGCCTTGCCATTACCACGCCTCGCCGCCTCCCAAGCAGCCTTGAGAAGCGTCACTTGCTCGAAATGTTTTATCCTTCACGCTTCCCTTCCTCGTCAGCTAGTTATCTCGCCATGTTTAGCGGGAAATTGTATACTTTTGACGCGTTTCTGTCAGCTGACGTCCCGCTACCCCCTCTTTCCTACCTCACCCCGCTGATGCCTTATTATCAAGCATCTCTGGCAAGCATAGACGCGTTTCTGAAGCTTAGTAATGCCTCAGGAAGCTTTTCAACGCGTGGGTAAAATATTTGAGTCCAACAAAAACGGGGATTCTCTTCTAAGCTCAGTGGACCCTCGGGACGGCGGGGAGAGGACGCCTAATCGTCTTGTGCCCCCGAGACGCAGGACGATACTGGAGATGCAGATTCTGTGACACTCAAAAGCCGACTCCTCGCAGCCTCGCTATTATTGACTTGCTCTCGCGGGGACGAGTCGACCTTATTGTTGTTGTTGTTCCGCTAAGCTGCTTGAACGCGGCGCCGAGAACACGCGTGATATATAAGTGTGCGGGTTTGTGTGTGTATTTGTGTGTTTACGTGTTTACTTATGTTCCAAGCGGTTTCATGGGATTAGTTGGACCCTCTGATGTCATATTTGATTCTCTGTCACTTCCACGCTTCGAATGTCAGCGTATTTTATGTTCTTTGTTTTATATGTCTATTTTGTGCAGCGTATATCGTAGTTTTTTTGTGGTTAGTATCGGAAGGAAAAGAACTTGTATTTCTATCTTCCTCTGTCTACTCCCCTTCTGCCTCTAGATTTCCTTCCCTTCTCTACGTTTCCCTTCCCTTTCCTCCTGATACCCCCCCCCCCCTTGCACCTCATATTTCCTTCCTCCCATATTTCACTTCGTTACAACCCTTCCTTCTTTCTAGACTCCCCAAAAAGTACTTTACTTCATTATATAACCTCCTCCTCCCCTTTTCCTTTCCCTAAAAGTACTCTACTTCATTATATAACTTCTCTCTCCCTTTTTCCCTTCCCTAAAACTACTCTACTTAATCATATAACCTCTTTCTAACTGTTTCATTTCCCTAAAAGTATTCCACCTAATCATAAAACTAATTTCTCTTTTTTTCCTTCAGCGAAAAATACTCGACCTCGTTACAACCCGTCTACAACTTCTCCAAAAGTGTACTACCTCATCCCACAACCTTTCCCCTCTTTTTCCTCTTTTTAACGTATTATATCTAGAGTATCAAAACGCCTCTGACTTCCCACCTTTATCCCTACCCTAACGCTTCACTTTATTCCTCTCTCTCTCTCTCTCTCTCTCTCTCTCTCTCTCTCTCTCTCTCTCTCTCTCTCTCTCTCTCTCTCTCTCTCTCTCTCTCTCTCTCCTCCCCACCCCCTACGGTTCACTCTATTCCCTTCTCTCTCTCCTCCTCAACGTACTCTACCTCATCACAGACCCTTCACTTGCTCCCTCTACGCTCCCCTTCCCCTCCAGCACCCCAAAGCGCTTCCCTTTTCGCCCCACACGTCATCGCTGTCCCTTAAGATTCATAGACCATTCATAGTTGTCAACAGTTCCTTATGCAAACCGACAAAGCATAAAACGAATCTAAGGAAAATCCCGAGCTGGTTGGTGGCGGGGGATCAGGAAGCTTTCTTTTATTTTCATCCACACACACACACACACACACACACACCGCCTCACCACCACCACCACACGATGAAGACTCCTCCTCCTGCCTCAGATAAATAAGTAAACAGAAAGTAAAATTAAGAGAGACAGTCCATTACGCGAGTAGGCAAACTTTTGTATTCTCTGACTTAGTAAAAACAAAAACAGAAAAAAAGAGAAAAGGATATCGGTGAAAGTACAGCCACAAAAAAACTTCCTTTTTGAATAAATTATAAAAGGGTGAAGAGTCCAATATGAGATTAACACTGGGTAAGAAAAAATATTCGACACAGTTTATGAGGCAAAGGAAAGATGATATAAATGAATTTTAAACGATTTTGGTGAAAGTACAGAAACGCAACTTCCTTCAACAAAATTTTACGAAACAGTGAAGGGTCCAAAAATGCAATTGATTTGAGTAAAGAAATTATATATACTTGACAAACTTTATGATGGTAAGAAAAAACTATATATAGGAATTTTAAACGATGTCGGTCAAAGTACAGCAACGAAACTTCCTTTAACAAATTATGAAACAGTGAAGGGCCCCAAATATGAAATTAATAATGGTTAAGGAAAAAGTACTCTACAAACTTTATGATGGCAACGAAAACACAATATATGATTTTTTACGCAATGTCTGCTTAAAAGAGGAAGAAGGAGAATCATGAACAAAGAGATAAAAGAGAACACCAAACGATCGTATAAACTGAAGAGAAACAATTGGTTACGTAATAGTTTGGATGAGTCATGAGAGAGAGGGAGGGAGGGAGGGATGGAGAGAAAAAAAAAAGTATCACGCAGAATATTGCATAAGCCTCACGAGATTCCGGAAGGTTGACCTCTCTCTCTCTCTCTCTCTCTCTCTCTCTCTCTCTCTCTCTCTCTCTCTCTCTCTCTCTCTCTCTCTCTCTCTCTCTCTCTCCCATCAGACATTAACCAACCCGGTCGTGTACGCTACGTGTCACAACCCAGGTCACTGTCGCTGTTCGCTGCTAACATGTTACATACGAGTCTTGTCCCTGTTGCAAGGTATTTTCCGACCCCATCACGCAGTTCTCTTCCGGGGTCAAGAACAACCGCTGTACGTGTCCTGAGGGGGAAGTGAGGTGGAAGTGTATTGGGGCGGAGGTGTATTGGGGTGGTGTTGGGATGACCCGTACACATCTGCTAACTTGGCTCCCTTCCCTTCTTTCTTTTGGTTTGCTTCTCCGTCCCCGTCGCTCGCTAAGTAAGTATGATTGAAAAAGGGGCAATACACGGGTCCCAGGAGGTGTAGAGATGCACCATGCCCTGTTTTGCTTCCTTTTTAACGTCTGTCTGCGTGCAACATCACTTTCCTACCTTATCTTTTTTTCCCCTTATCTTTACAGCAGTCTGAAAAAAAGGGACGAATCATACACAGCCATCCATCTAACTCGGCCCGTATACTTGCTCTTTTAATCTCTGCCTGCATCTAATACCTTTTTTCTACCTTTTCTCTCTTTCCCTTATTTTCAGAGCAAACAGTCACAAGAAAAGGACATATAATATACACATACATACATCCAACTTGACCCGTGATGCAAGGTGATAAGTTTAGTGTCCTCTTCAGGTTAAAATAAAGATAATAAAACGCAAGAATAGTTGTGTATACATGTATGCATTTTCCAATATAGTTCGACAACATCATCTATATATAATCAACGAAACACAAACCTATATATATCTTGAATCATATTAAATAAAAACGTTTTAGCTACAACCTCGGCACACGCAATGCAACCAAAGACTTTGTATCACAAGAAGAAAAAAAAAAAATGACGATACAAATAAAGCCTCAAGCACTCGATGTCAAACTACACACGAAGGAAATCAACAAAACCGTACAAAGAGTGGAATCTAAATACAAGACAGACAAAGAGAACGAAGCGGAGGAGGAGACTGCGAGCGAGCGAGCGACAGAGAGCGAAAGAGATAGAGAGAGAAAGAGACACCCACGGATTCCAGCTCATACTTCAAAGAGACGTTCTCCGCCGGATACGAGGGAAGAGAAAAGGAATCTGCGGCGGCGGCGGCGGGTTTTGCAAGTGGCGGTGGTCAGCTTCCCTGTTTATCCCGGCCGGGAGGGACAGACCTATTAGCTGACTGACAGATGAGTCCCCGGGCCCAGAAGCCTCACTCCAACCGCACTCAAGACCACGAAACGAAGCCGTCAAGTTAGGATTGTGTGGTGTTGGTGGGGATTGCGTGTGTGTGTGTGTGTGTGTGTGTGTGTGTGGGTGTGTGTGGGGGGAGGGGGGGGGATTGGTGGTGGTGCCGGTGGTGATTGTGGTGGTGGTGGCGTGGGGAGGGAAGGAGGGGAAGAATGTGGATGTCTGTGTATGTGTGTGTTTGGGTATTGGAGGTTGATGTTAATGTCTGTGTTTGTTTGTTTGTGTGTGTGTGTGTGTGTGTGTGTGTGTGTGTGTGTGTGTGTGTGTGTGTGTGTGTGTGTGTGTGTGTTTGCTGTTGTCAGTCTTCCTACCTGTCTGCCACTCTGTTTTATCCGAGTGGTTTTTTTTTTTTTTTTCCTTGTCTTTTCTCTCTTATTATTACATACTTAAGGTCACTCAGTTCTCAGGAAGGCGAAGTAGAGATATTATTTTGTCATATTGTTTTCTCTTCCCATAGCCTTCCTCCTCCTTCGCCTCCTCCTCCTCCTTCCCAGTCTCTCCCTCCTCTCCCTCCTTCACATAATTCTCTCTCTTTCCCACACTCCAAATTTCTCCACCTCTCTTCCATCGTACAAAAAAGCTAATGATGTAACCAAGACCTTATTACACCATCTGACGTAAAAATAAGGAAAAAACGGATCGCCAGCTTCGTCATCACAATCATCACCACCACCATCATCATTATTACCGAACACACTATAACGAACTCCCGGCAGAACAATCTTACACAATCTTCCTCGTCTCATCGTGATCCGTTGTTACTTACTGTTGTTATATGCTGTTACTTTTGTTATCCGTCGTTTTCTGTTGCTATTTGTTCTGTTATCTTTTTTTTTTTACAGTAAGGGAGGCAGCTCAAGGGCAAACTAACCAAAACAGAAATAAAATAAAAGCCTTTTAGTCGCTGCTCCAAACAAAAGAAATGAAAAGAGAGAAGGAGAGTCCAGAAGAGCGGTCAATTTCGGGCGGTGAGATGCCTGTTGTTGCTCTTCTGTATTCTCAAGTTAAATTATCTCTAGACTTGTTTGTGAGTCCATCTCCTCGTCCACGTCTGTCTGTCTATCTGTCTGTATAACCTTCTCTCTGCATCCGTGGTTTGCTATTATGCCGGTCTAACTGTCTGTCTATTGTTTGTTAAATTCATGAGAAGAAGATTCCAAAGTTCAGAAAATACATGTTTGTTTTGTTATCTGTCTGTCTGTCTGTCTGTCTGTCGGTCGGTCTGTCTGTCTGTATAACCTCTCTGCATCCGTGGTTTGCTATTATGCCGGTCTAACTGTCTGTCTATTGTCTGTTAAATTTATGAGAAGAAGATTTCAAAGTTCAGAAAATACATTTTTGTTTTGTTATCTGTCTGTCTGTCTGTCTGTCTATGTATGTATGTCATCTTGACTATGCGGTTCAGTTCCGGTCACCTTACTATAGAATGGATATCAAAATGTTAGAATCGGTGCAGAGGAGGATGACTAAGATGATTCAGGGGTTGAGAAACTTGTCATACGAGGAAAGACAAACAGTTAATCTTGCATTCTCTAGAAAGGCGAAGGGTGCGTGGAGACATGATCGAGGTTTATAAATGGATGAAGGGCATTAATAAGGGAGACATTCATAAGGTTTTGTTGGTAAGAGAACCGGGTAGGACACGAAGTAATGGGTTTAAACTGGATAAATTCAGATTCAACAGGGACATAGGCAAAAATTGGTTTACAAACAGGGTGGTGGATGAGTGGAATAGGCTTAGCAGTCATGTGGTGAGTGCCAATACAATTGTCACATTCAAAAATAGATTAGATAAATTCATGGACAGCGATATTAGGTGGGGTTAGATACACGGGAGCTACACGGGAGCTTAGGTTCAGAGGAGCTGCCTCGTACAGGTCTACCGGCCTCTTGCAGACTCCTATGTTCTTATGTTCTTATGTTCTTATGTATGTATGTATGTATGTAAGTCTATCTGCTGGCATGCCTCTCTTTGTCTGTCTCTGTGTTTAAATGTCTGTTTGATTGGTGTCTGTCTGTTTCTCTGTCTGTCTGTCTGTCTGTTCTCTCTCTCTCTCTCTCTCTCTCTCTCTCTCTCTCTCTCTCGTTTATTTTTCCTCTCCTACCTCCCGGACCAGGTTATGGAATTTTTATAGTGCTCCCAAAGTTTGATGCGGAAGTTAAGGATAAAGTCTGAAAACATTGATTACGTATCTTTGTTTCTGGAAGCCTCGTACATTATTTATCGTCTTCTTTTCGTTGCGTGGTTCAGGTACAACAACGAAAATGTTCTTCATACACTGGTTTTAATTTTATTTTCGAAGGGAGGTTAAAACGGAATGGCAGAATATGTAGAAATTCACGTATTGCAGTAAAATAACAACACTAAGCAAGTTTTGTGAGTCTAGTCTTTGTAATAATGAGTAAAGAGTGACTTACGTGATGGTGATATGTCATGAAACAGTTTAGTAACCCGTACGAAGTTAAAAAAGAAAAAGAAAGATGACCACGGCGGGGGGAACGCTCTCTCTCTCTCTCTCTCTCTCTCTCTCTCTCTCTCTCTCTCTCTCTCTCTCTCTCTCTCTCTCTCTCTCTCACACACACACACAGGCACCTAACAACCACCCTCCATTCCTTCTATCCATCCACTCAGCTTTCCTCCACACTCTTCCACTCAACAACTCCACACACAACCCAATGCACATCATTTCTTGCCTCCCTTTCTATCCTGATATTCTTCCTCATCACTCCCTTCTCTTTCTCTGTTTTAGTTCTCTTCTTCTCTTTCTTTAACCCCTCCTCGCAACTCTAGATCCAAAGTCACATCCTTTTCTACCACTTCTTCTTTAATTCACCTCTTTCTCTCTAAATATGTCGTCATCTTCTGAATCTTCTCTTCCTAAACATCCAAATACAAGCTTTTTGTCCTTCTCTCGCTCTCTCTCTCGTCATTTCTCTTTCTCTCTCTCTCACCTTCCCTTCCTTCCTCCTTCCCTCGCTATCACAATTTTTTAACTTCTCTTCCAATACATCCTAATACACGTTTTATATCCCTTTCTCTCTCGTCATTTCTCTTCCACCATCTTCCGTCTCTCTCTCCCTCTCACCCTCCCTTTCTTATACTCCTTCCCTCTCTACCTCTTCTTAAGCTTGCAAGACACATCAATTGGGACACCTTTTTCCTACTTCATCCATATAGGGAATGCATAATACAGACGATTTTTCACAAGCTCTTTCGTTGGAGGAAGAGACGAGGCTTCTCTTCGCTATTCATTGTAGAGAAGATGGAAAAGGTTAAGAACTCGTGCCTGGTGTGATCTCTTTCTTATACCTTGAGATAATCGAGTTATCGTTAATTCATAGGTTCTGAATCGACTATGATGCGAGAGTTTGGTTTCTTATCTACATAGAGGGCAACGCCTTGAAAGAGTGTGAGAGAGAAAAGGGAGAAGAATATGCTATGTGAGGTTTTGCAGAGTTTTTTTTTAACATAAGAGACAGCTCAAGGGCACAAAAAAAGGAAGCAATAATAAAAAATAAAAAAAAGCCCGCTACTCGCTGCTCCTACAAAAAAGAATCAAAAGAGGTGGCCGAAAAAGAGGAAAGAAATGAAGAAATTGAAAGGCGTGTGTGTGTGTGGGGGGGAGATGTGTGTGTGTGTGTGTGTGTGTGTGTGTGTGTGTGTGTGTGTGTGTGTGTTATAGCAAGCCAATAATTCGTTGCCATCAAACACGAATCATATTATTTAAACAGAAGCAGCGAGAACAAAGGAGCAACACACACACACACACACACACACACACACACACACACACACACACACACACACACCCATACGGAACCTTATGGCCACACGCTGACGACTAACAGACTAACGGATTGACAGCTATGACAGACGCACCCCACGTAACCTTCCCTCCCTCCTGTTTTATGCCAGTTACCCCCCTACGCCCCCCCCCCCTCTCTCTCTCTCTCTCTCTCTCTCTCTCTCTCTCTCTCTCTCTCTCTCAGAAGGCGGAATGAGGGAATAAGGGGAAGAGAGAGGTGAGGGAGAGTGGACAAGCAACAGCATTCCACTCATTCTCTGGGGCGTCTGTGTTGTGTCTAGAGTGGCCGAGGGGGGGGGGTGGCAGGGGGGCGGGGTATGGGGAAGGGGAGAGGGGTGAATGGGACTGTCAGGGAGAAGCGAGGAGAAGCGAGGGAGGGGCATTGGTCATTTCAGCTCCCTTTCTCTTCCCTATCCCTATCTCTCTCTCTCTCTCTCTCTCTCTCTCTCTCTCTCTCTCTCTCTCTCTCTCTCTCTCTCTCTCTCTCTCTCTCTCTCTCTCTCTCTCTCTCTCTCTGTATGTATCTATCTCTAGCTACCTCTTCTGTTGCAAGCAAAGAAAGTATACAAGTTACACTCGTAAAATTAAAACCGCCAACAGCTGTTTGTGTGTATGTGTGTGTGTGTGTGTGTGTGTGTGTGTGTGTGTGTGTGTGTGTGTGTGTGTGTGTGTGTGTGTGTGTGTGTTGAATAACCTTGTAATGTTCTTCCTGTCATATGGTAATAAAATTGTAAGTTATGTGATATGATTTTGTTGAAGAGAATGACAGCAATGAGGAGGAGGAGGATGAAAATGATAGTAAATATAATAAAAATAATAATAATAATAATAATAATAATAATAATAATAATAATAATAATAATAATAATAATAATAATAATAATAATAATAATAATAATAATAATAATAATAATAATAATAATGATAATGCAAAAATCACACGCATACATCATTATTAGGTGTCAATAAATGAGAAAGAGTGTGATTTTAACTTTAGATACAAATATATTTAAAATATATACATACAAATATGCTTTCTAGAATATATACATACAAATATTCTCTCTCTCTCTCTCTCTCTCTCTCTCTCTCTCTCTCTCTCACTCACACACACACACACACACACACACACACACACACACAGACGCCCCTTCTCTCCCACACACAAGAGATTACGAAAACAAGGAAAATTGGCCTTCACATCCTCTGCGTAAGACTCGATTTTATGTCCGTCGCTGCCCTCCCCACCTCCTACACCCCCCTCCCATCCCTCCCCCACCCCTCCATCACGAGTTCATGAGGGAGGGATTGGTGATGAAATAATGCTACGATATCGAGGACTGCGCCGCCGACCGCCTTATATTTGCTCCCTGCTTTACTGTTCTGCTCTGAAGCTTAAAATAAAAACACGAAACAGATAAAAAAAAAATAAAGCGTAAGCAGATGGAATGGTTTTGTGTCCGCATATATGAACCGCAGTTACAGGGGATTGTGTTGTGCGGACGCTGCGGATGGCGGACGGTATAGGAGAAGGATGGACAGGGAATTATTGGGATGGGAAGGCAAGGGAAGGAATGGAAGGGAAGGGAGGGACTGACAGGGAATGGACATGGAACGGAAGGGAATGGAAAGAAAGGGAATAAATTAAGGGAAGGGAAGGGCAAGGAAGGGAAGAGAAGGGACGGTATAGAGGAAGGATGGATAGGGAAGGGAAGGGAAGGCAAGGGAAGGGATGGGAAGGGAAGGAAAGGAAAGGAAAGGATTGATAGGGAATGGACAGGGAACGGAAGGGAATGTGAAGAAAGGGAATAAATTAAGGGAAGGGAAGGGCAAGGATGGGAAGGGAAGGGACGGTATAAAGGAAGGATTGACAGGGAAGGGAAGGGAAGGGAAGGGAAGGGAAGAGTAGGGAAGGGAAGGGAAAGGAAGGGAAGGGAAGGGAAGGGAAGGGAAGGGAAGGGATAGGAAGGGAAGGAGAAGGGAATGGAAGGGAATGGACGGAAAGGGAATAAATTAAGGGAACGGAAGGGAATGGAAGGAAGGGGAAGGTAAAGGAAGGGAAGGAAAGGGACGGTAAAGATTGAATGCACAGGGAAGGGAAGGGAAAGGTAAGGGAAGGGAATGGCAGTGAGGAGAAGGGAAGGAAAAGGAAGGGAAGGGAAGGGAAGGGAAGGGAAGGGAATGGCAGTGAGGAGAAGGGAAGGGAAGGGAAGAGAAGGGAAGGGAAGAACGTGTATCATCATATCTTTGTCAAGCACAGAGTTTACAGCATCGATTCTCTTTTTCTTCTGCCATTTTTATTTTTTTCCTTAGTTTTAATATTTTGAGTTCCGTAAATATTCACGGCTCTTCTTTCTTTCATCCTCTTAATATACCGACTACATGGCATGATTAGCCTCACCATCAATACTCTTCACCGTTATGTTTGGATTTACGAAGATGCGGATGATTGTAAACACAGGAAAATATGATAACGATGATAATAATGATAATTGGGCCGCTTCTGTTCTTCATGTCTACCTTGCACCGCGTAGCTGAGGTTCTGTGCGTTTTACGAATAATATTTTTTTTTTTTTTTTAGTATTAATGATCTTGCTACAGACAGTCCTTTCCCTCTAACTTCCATTTGTTACATAGAAGAAGAGGAGGAGAAGGAGGAGGAGGAGGACGACGAGGAGGAGGAGGAGGAGGAGGAGGAGGAGGAGGAGAGGGGAATATGATCTTGCTACAGACAGTCCTTTTCCTCTAACTTCCATTCGTTACATAGAAGAAGAAGAGGAGGAGGAAGAGGAGGAGGAGGAGGAGGAGGAGGTGGAGGAGAAAGGAGAAACAAGAAAGAGACAAGGCAGCTGGGGCAAAGGTCACTCCCTCTTCCTCCTCCTCCTCCTTATCCTCCTCTTCTCCTCTCTCTCCCCCTCTTCCTCCTCCTCCTCCTCCTCTTACCCCAACTCAAAACCACGAACAAGCCTTTTTTTAATCATTATTACAGTTCTTCCGGGCGCCTTATCAGCATTGTTATCGCAGTCATTCTTATTACCAAAGTTAGATGAGTTCCCGCCGCCACAACAGAACCCGACCCATCATAAGGAATAAATGGGTCCGATTCCCTTGAGCCAACGCCCCATTACAGCGGTTACCCCCACGCCGAGCCGAACGGGGTGGGAGAGACGAGGGAGAGCAAGGGAGAGTAGGGAGAAGGGTGAGTTGGGAGAAGAGGACAGGGCAAGCAAGGAAGGGATGTTGGGAGTAGTTGGATAAGGGTGGAGTCGATTTGGAGAGAACGAGAGAGGGAGGATGAGCAAGGGAAAGCAAGGGAAAGAGCGAGGGACGGGTGGGAGGAGATAGGGAGAGGGAGTTGGAGTAGGGAGTAGGACGAGGAGGATGGAGGAGGAGCAGGATGAACAGTGAGGAAGAGCAAGGGGGTAGAATGGGAGGAGTGGATAGGGGAAGAGAGAGGGTGGTGGAGGAGGGAGTAGAGAGCGTGAAAAGCTGGAGATAGGGTGAGCGTGTAGAAGGGGATGAAGAAACAGCGGTATACAAAAAAAGCAGGGCAAAAGAGATGGAAGGAGCATTTCGTCACCTTCGTAAGCAAACCGCCTAAGTCAATATTTTCTACCTTACAGGAAATAGGAAAAGAACTGTCATTATCTGATTTGACTTAATATTTAGGCAGAAATGAAAAGGCCAATTCTAGAACACTCAAACCCTGAATGACGAAGGCAACTATACAAAAACGGGCGTCACGTGTAAAAAAAAAATTGATGTAGACAAAAACCTGGAAATCGCTGAAAAATGACTTAGGCGATTATTTAATGAGGGTGACGATTTGAAAACGTGTGAATATGAAGGTGGGAAGGATTGAGAGGTGGAAAATTGACGATATGAAAACGTTTAAATATGAAGGTGAGAAGGACCGAGAGGTGGAAAATTAAACACACGTGGAAACTCAAGAAACGACAGACACTTCAAGGAATAACAGCAAGAGAGGAAGGAAGGAAGGAAGGAGAAAGTAGTACAAACCCTATAAGCTAAGAAAACCTGGATACATAGACGAACTGAAAGAAAAATAAACACTAGGGAAGGAAAAAGAGAAGTGAGAGGAAGGAAAGAGTGCCCTAAGGAGGATATACACGCCTGTTGGAAGGGAGGGAGAGTCTGGAAGGGCAAAGAGGTGCCATAAAAGAGGAAGAAGGGGAAGGAAAGTGCCTCGGGAAAGGAAAGGAAGCGGGATCGTATTTGGAGGAGGAGGAGAAGGAGGAGGAGGAGAGGGAGAAGCGTGCATAACAATCGAGGTATGTAAAGAAGGAGGGGAGAGACAATGGCAAAGATGAAGAGAGGGAAGAGCGAATGAAGGAAATGAGAGAATAATGAAGAAAAAAAACACCCACAGGAGAGAGAGAAAGAGAGGAATGAGAGAGAGAGAGAGAGAGAGAGAGAGAGAGAGAGAGAGAGAGAGAGACCAATATATAAAGGGAAACCAGGAAGGAAGGAAGGAAGGAAGAGAAGGATGAAAAGAAAACAGACAAGCGGGAAAATAAGGAAGGAAAGAGCCAGCGGTGTTCGCCTTCCTTGCTGAGAGAGAGAGAGAGAGAGAGAGAGAGAGAGAGAGAGAGAGAGAGAGAGAGAGAGAGAGAGAGAGAGAGAGAGAGAGAGAGAGTGAGAGAGAGAGAGAGAGAGAGAGAGAGAGAGAGAGAGAGAGAGAGAGAGAGAGAGAGAGAGAGAAAGTGGAGGAGAACGGAGAGGGGAAGGAATGACGGGGAGAGAGAGAAGAGAGACCAGGGTAAGGGGGCGTGGTCGGGGCATGGTAAAGGGGAGGGGAGGGGGGAAAGGGGGGTCGTGTGTCGAGATCCCTGATAAATGCACGTCAGGGAAGGTTCCGCGGATGAGTTATGTAGTGTGGAAGCTGGCGGGATCACGACCATTTTTCATTGACACCTTTGAGTTACTTTTTTATATATGTTTATAATGAGCAGAGTCAGCGTGGAGGAGGAGGCAGCGGCTACGGGAGGAGGAGGAGGAGGAGGAGGAGATGGAGAGAGAGGGAGAGAGAGGAATGTGCTACGAAGAGGGAGAGAGAGAGGAGAAGGAAGGCATACGAGAGAGAGGAAGGGAGGGAGAGGAAAAAGAGAAGGATGCGAAAGGAAGAGGAGAAGGGGGGAGGGATGCGAGAGAGGGAGAGAAGGAATAGAGGGATGTGAAACAGGGAGAAGAGGAAAAGAGGCATACGAGAGGAGAGAGAGGACGAGAGGAGAGAGGGAGGGAGAGGAAGAAGAGAAGGATGCGAAAGGAAGAGGAGAAAGGGGGAGGGATGCGAGAGAGGGAGAGAAGGAATAGAGGGATGTGAAACAGGAAGAAGAGGAAGAGAGGCATACGAGAGGGGAGAGGGAGAGAGAGCGAGGGGGAGGAGGTGGAAGAGAGGGATGTGTAGAGGTTAACTTAGCGCCTTCCCTCCCATACATCACGGGCCGCGTCGCCTCTCATCCACGCCACCAGTTTCATTATAGAGATAAATTGTTTGATAAATATTCCGGGGCGTTATTGGCTGACTAGGAAGGAGTTGCAACCATCTGCAGAAAGAGGAGGAGGAGGAGCTGAAGGAAGAAGGATGAACTAGCAGAAGCAACAACAGCAACAGTAGGAGTAAGAGGAGGAAAAACAGATAGCAGGAGAAGGAGGAGAGGAGAGAGAAAAGCATAAACAATGGCAACAACAGTAAAAGAAGCAGGTACAGGAACAAGAGCAGGAGCAGGAAAGTGAAACGGAAAAGAGAAAGAATGAAGATAATGATGAAGAGGAGGAGAGAGAGAGAAAAGGAGGAGAGAGAGAGAAAAGGAGGAGAGAGAAAAGCAGAAACACCACGCAGAAAAAAACAACAACATGAGCAAAAGCAGAAAAATGAAGCGAAGAGGAGAAGAGCAAGGAAGATGACGATGAAGAGGAGGAGGAAGAGGACGACAACGATGATGAAGAGGAGGAGGAGGAAGAGGGGTAGATAGTGAAGTGGAAGAGGAAAGGGGGATTGAAAGGGCTTAAGTGTGTGAGGATGCAAAGTTGATGAATGAGTGACAACGGAATGAATAGCACTGTGAATAAATGATTAGTTCTTGGCGAGGGTGTTTAGCGGAGGAACGAGAGAGAGAGAGAGAGAGAGAGAGAGAGAGAGAGAGAGAGAGAGAGAGAGAGAGAGGAGGAGGAGGTGGAGGAGGAGGGAAAGGGAGAGAGAGATCCGGAGAGCCAGTGAGAGGGAAGGGATGGAGAGGGAGAGTAAGGGTGAGGGAGGGCGAAGGGAGGGAGAGTGAGGGAGTAAAATGACAAGATTAATGCCTGGAGCCATTCATTAGATTATCCCTTTGGTCCGTCTGGCGTGAGACATAAACATGGCTTCCTGATAATTCCCATCAACCACCACGCAAACACAGGCTACCACACGCTGGACACACTCAGAGACACGCAAAACACTCGTTAAACACACGCTAAACACACGGTAACACTCGAAAACACACTCAAAGGACGCTAAAACTCAAACACACGCAAACACAGGCTACCACACGCTAAACACACTCGAAGACACGCAAAACAATCGTTAAACACACGCTAAACACACGCACAACAACGCTACACTCACCAACACTCACAAGATGCAGAAACACTAACAACACACTCAAACACACGGTAACACACGCTAAACACACTCATGTCACACGTACCCAAACAACGCTGACACTTGACATTTCCACAACGTACAGGTAGCATTCTCTCTCTCTCTCTCTCTCTCTCTCTCTCTCTCTCTCTCTCTCTCTCTCTCTCTCAGAGAGAGAGAGAGAGAGAGAGAGAGAGAGAGAGAGAGAGAGAGAGAGAGAGAGAGAGTTCTGGAGAGGGGAAGAAATGAGAGATACTGATTGGTGGGGGACAGGAGGAGAGAAAGGAGATTGAGAGGGAGAGTGGAGAGAGAGATAGAGAGAGAGAGAGAGAGAGAGAGAGAGAGAGAGAGAGAATAAGTTTTGATAAGATACAAACTGGAAAACTGTCCTGAAAATTAACAAAATCCTAAAATGTCACTAATAAGAGAGAGAGAGAGAGAGAGAGAGAGAGAGAGAGAGGGGCCAGCAGAGATAAGGAAAGAATTTAGGAGTGAAAACGAAGGGAATGCAGGACACAAGGAAAAGTTTGGGCGAGAGGAGGACAGCAAACACCTACGAGTGAGGAAATTTACACACGAATAAAATAGAATAAATCAGATAAAGAAGAAGAATCAGGAAAGGGAGAAAAGGGATGAAAAATGGTAAGAGGAGGAAAAGGAAGATGTGATGAAATAGACAAATAGCAAAAATAAGTGAGCTTCGTGTGTATGAGGGAAATGAATGTTGTATAATATTGGTGTATAAATTGACCTCTCTTTCGACCACTCCTCTTTACTCTTTTATACAGGAGTAGTGATTAGCGGGCTTTTTTTTCTATGTTTTTTTTTTTTCCTTGAGCTGCTTCAATTACTGTAAAAAAAAAAAATAATGCAGAGAGAGAGAGAGAGAGAGAGAGAGAGAGAAGTACAGTACCGCTTGAGAACGAGACACCTACACGTCTACATCACGTATTCCACCAAGCTGTCGTAACCTTTCTCCCTTTTTTTTCATCTCCCATATTTTCTTTGCCATTTTTCTCTCTCTCATTTTTCTTCCTCTTCCTCTTTTCCTTTTATCCTATTTCTGTACTTTTCTAATTCAGTCTTTTCTTACAATTACTTTCTTTACTCTATCTTTCATTTCCTCGTGTTTTATTTTCACCTCTCCAAGAAAAGATTAAAATTTCCTTACATTCCCGAAACAGCACAATTTTTCCTCCCATATTCAAGTTTTCGTTTAGCTGTATATCACTGCAGACAAAATAATACATGAGAGAGAAAGAGAAAAAAATATTAATCACTATATATGGAGCTACTAATAGTACAGTTTGCTCCCTACATCACAATTTACCATATTCTTCTGATAAATCAGTACGCAACACACTAACATATTCTAACTAAACACACGCAAAACGCATACGAAACACACGCAAACACAAGTTGGCACACACTATACATACACGCAAACACACGCAAAACACACGCAAAAACACATACAAAACACACGCAAACAAAAGCTATGACACCCAATACACACGCAAACACACGCTAAGCACATACAAAACAACGCTAACACACGCAACAAACACAAACAAACAACGCTGACACTCGCTAACCACATACGAAACACTCGCAAAACAACGCTAACACACGCAAAACACACTAAATAAACGCAAAAACACATACAAAACACACCCACACAAAAGCTAGCACACAACACACGCAAATCAACGCGAACGCACTCAAAAGACGCTTAAACACAAACACACTCGCTAAACACACACAGACACACGCAAACAATCAGACACGCATAAAAGGAAAGGCAAAAGACAGACAAAAGTAAGGGCAAAGAGTGAGCTGCTCCTCCTCCATCCTCGCCTCGCCGCAGCCAATAGCCGCCGGCCGCAGGAAAACAGACAGACAGATTACACAACAGAAGGGGAAACTTTGGCTAGGAATGAGAGAGAGAGAGAGAGAGAGAGAGAGAGAGAGATATGAACATGTTTCCCCCGTGTGTCTGTCTTGTCCGTCTCAGTATTTATGTCTGTCTGCCTATCCGTTGTACCTGTCTGTCTGGATTAGAGTATTTGGATGCCTGTCGGTGTATGTGTGTGTCTGTCTTTCTTTCTCTCTTTAGCCTGTCTGTCTTCGTTTGTTAGTGATTGTGTTCCTTTACTTATTTCTCTCTTGTTTTTTTTCTTTTTTTTTATTACTGTAGTTTCCCCCTTTCTCTATCTGTCAGTCTATCTCTCTTTTTATCAGCACCTGTCTGTCTTCATTTGTGTAGTTAATTTGTTTGTTCCTCTCTTCTTTATCTATCTATCTACCTCTCTCTCGGTCCCTCTATCGTTCTATCTATCTATCTACTAATCTATCGTTCTATCAATCTCTCTCCTTCATTCTCTCTATCCTTTCTTGACAGATTACGATAAAACAAAATTGGATTAAGATTTTACAGAAGTCAGTGTCAGGTTCCTCTCGCTCGTGCTACATTAATTCCCCCCCCTTTGATCGGGTGTTTGTATCGTTTTACCTTGTGTGTGTGTGTGTGTGTGTGTGTGTGTGTGTGTGTGTGTGTGTGTTTCATCAGGTTATATGTAGCATCGTATTTCATCACGTTAAGATCAGGTATATTTTGTAAGTGTGGTTATTTTCCTTCCTCCTTTTCTCCTGTTTTCTTTTTCTTTTCTTCTGTCATTCTTTTATTTTAATTTTGCTATTTCTCCCTTTATTTTTTTTTTGTCCGCCGTTTATTTTTGTGCGTGTTATTTTCCTTCCTTTTCTTCGTCTGTTTCCTTTTCCTATCCCTCTGCCATTTATTTATTTATTCTGCTGTTTCTTCTTTATTCTTGAGACCGAAGTTTTCCTCTATATGACTTCCTTTCTTGTCTGTTAGGAAGAATTTATGAGTTCCAAGTATTGTTATTTTTACTATACGCCCTGACCAGTAAGCAGTAAGTAGCGGGCTTTTTTTTCATTATTGTTTTCTTTTTCTTTTTTTACGCCCTTGCAGTCTCCTGTGCTGTAAAATAAAATAAAAATCTCTTCCTAAGCTGTCCATTCCCTTGATATCAGTTCCAGCAATATCAGGACGCCAGACTCAGTTTCTTACGACCTTTCCACGAACCACTTCTACAGGTTAATGGCTTTACCTAACACATCGATGCTCTCTTCCCTGTTGGTAATAGTGTACCGCAAGAAGGCCAAGGAAAAAAAAGCAATTTGTAGTAATATATGTGATATTAATGAAAGGAAAAACGTTTAGGAGGTGTCTTTGGTGTTTGAATTGGTGATTAGTGATATTTCTTAGTGAGGGAGAGCTTGGAATAATGCATTGTAGTTTAAAAGGGTAATGAGGTGTATTCAATAAAGCTGATTGTGTGCATAATGGCCTGTCTGTTTTAGTTTGTCTGTCTACTATTTACTTTTTTCTGTCTGCTTTCTTCATTTGCTCTCCATCCATCGGCATCGTCTCTTTCTTCTCCTTTCTCTCTTATTATCTTTTCTTCTCCTTCTCTTATCCTAACACAGACATTGGAAGGATTTTCTTTTCAAACCGAGTCATCCGCCACTGGAACAATCTTCCCTCAGAAGTAGTAAATGCGAATACCCTCAACTCCTTCAAATATAGAATCGACCGTTATTTCGCTGCGTCGGGAGTAAACTGAATAACGAGGTGCTTTCATCTGCTCTTCAATATCGGGGTGCTTACGTCTGCTCCTCAAGCCCCAAGTGGCTGTCGAGCAGATTAAATCACCCAAGCGGGCGACCTCGTAGTGAGCCAATAGTCTTTCTGTTGCCTTAGCCAGATCATCTCTCTCTCTCTCTCTCTCTCTCTCTCTCTCTCTCTCTCTCTCTCTCTCTCTCTCTCTCTCTCTCTCTCTCTCTCTCTCTCTCTCTCTCTCTTTTCTTTCTTGTTTTTTGCTGTCTTTCTTTATCTTGCTTTCTCTGTCTCACACACACACACACACACACACACACACACACACACACACACACCAAGTCTTCTTCTATGGACTCGCCTCACGTCGCTTCTCTTCTCACTCCAATTTCAAGATCAGTCCCGTGGAATTCGAGGCTCGTGTTGATGTCCCCGCCGCAGGTGATGCCCGCCTAAGACCCAAGACAAATCAGGCTCTTATTGATTTGACTCCATTGACCTCCCTCCCGATGCTCTCTCTCTCTCTCTCTCTCTCTCTCTCTCTCTCTCTCTCTCTCTCTCTCTCTCCCTTCTCCCGTGGCAAGGTTCGGGAGAGAGAGGGAAGAGAAGGAAGATAGGGGAAAGAGGGGAGAGAGGGGAGGGCATGAAGAGGGGAAAGCGTAAAGAGAAGAGAGATGGGATAGGGGAGAAAGGGGAAAGAAGGTGAAGCGGAGAGAGGGAAAAAGGGAAAGAGATGTGAAGAGAAATTGGAGAGGGGAAAGAGGGGAGAGAAAGCGGAGGTCACATGCTTGATGAGAGGACAAGAGACGAAAAGGACCAGGTTGAATTACAGTGGTCAGGCTGTTGGGACGGAAAAGAAGGAGAAGAGGGAGAGAGGGAGAGGAAGACATCTGGGGAAGCTAGAGGGAAAAAAAGGGAAGGGAAGGGAGGAGGTGAAAGGGAGCCCACGCGTTGGATCTGAGAACGAAGAGGACATATTTGACAAGGCTTTCGTGGGAATTGTAGGTATTTCCAGCGGTAGTTCTTTGACCCTGGTGGTAGTCTGACCCGGAGAGAGGAGGAGGAAGACATTTGAAGAACCTAGAGGGAAAAAAAGAAAGGGAAGGAAGGAGGAAGGGGGTTTGGGAGGAGGGGAGAAAGGGAGCCCACACTTTGGATATGAAAACGAGGATGACCAGGACCCATATTTGACAAGGCTTTCTTAGGAGTTGTAGGCATTTCCAGGAGTAGTTCCATGACCCTGGTGGTAGTCTGACCCGGAGAGAGGGAGAGGAAGACATCTGAAGAACCTAGAGGGGAAAAAAGGAAAAGGAAGGGAGTTGGGGGATTGGGAGGAGGGGAAACGGAGCCCACACGTTGGATATGAGAACGAGGATGACCAGGACCCATATTTGACAAGGCTTTCTTAGGAGTTGTAGGCATTTCCAGAGGGAAGTTCTTTGACCCTGGTGGTAGTCTGACCCGGAGAGAGGGAGATGAAGACATTTGTAAAACCTAGAGGGGGAAAAAAGGAAGGGAGGGGAGGAGGAAGGGGGATTGGGAGGTGCAGAGAGGACACATATTTGACAAGGCTTTCTTAGGAGTTGTAGGCATTTCCAGGAGTAGTTCTATGACCCTGGTGGTAGTCTGACCCGGAGAGAGGGAGATGAAGACATTTGTAAAACCTAGAGGGGGAAAAAAGGAAGGGAAGGGAGGAGGAAGGGGGATTGGGAGGTGGAGAGAGGACGAGGATGACCAGGAAACATATTTGACAAGGCTTTCTTAGGAGTTGTAGGCATTTCCAGAGGGAAGTTCTTTGACCCTGGTGGTAGTCTGACCCGGAGAGAGGGAGAGGAAGACATCTGAAGAACCTAGAGGGGAAAAAAGGAAAAGGAAGGGAGTTGGGGGATTGGGAGGAGGGGAAACGGAGCCCACACGTTGGATATGAGAACGAGGATGACCAGGACCCATATTTGACAAGGCTTTCTTAGGAGTTGTAGGCATTTCCAGGAATAGTTCTTTGACCCTGGTGGTAGTCTGACCCATCTGCTGTGCCATGAACCGAAGAAACACGCATGAGAATCTAACTGATCCCCTTTTTTGGCCTTTGGAAAAAAATAGTTGATCTGAGCGGCGGGAGCTTCTGAAAATACCAACCGAGGTCAGCGGAAGCCAGGTTTTAGGACTCACAGCTGACTGCCCCTGAAAAGAGTCCCCAGATCAGGCCGTTTTCCATAAAAAAGGGAGAATTTCATTAAAGGGCCGAATCAGTTCCAGGCGGCGTAGTATATCTGGTGAATTTAAATAACACGTCGTTCGCTTTTTTTTTTTTCTTCTTCTTCCCGCCCCCTTTATTTTATTTTTTTTCTCTTAGGGGAAAGCGAGGCCGGTGCTGGTTTGGTATGTATTGCACGGAACACCTTAATTAAAGCCAGCGTTACGTTTAACTAGGAACCCGGTTATCTAAAATGTGCACGGTGGCTGGCTGGTTGTCCTCCTCCTCCTCCTCCTCCTCCTCCTCCTGTTCCTCCTATATATAAATTTTTCTTTCTCTTTTTCTTTTTTTTTCTCTTTTTCTTCCTCTTTCCTTTTGTCTTTCTCCTTTTTCTCCTCCTCCTCCTCCTTCTCCTCCTCCTCCTGTTCCTCCTATTTATAACTTCTTTTTTTTCTCTTCCTTTTCTTTTCTTTTTATCTTTTTCTTCCTCTTCCTTTTTGTCTTTCTCCTCTTTCTCCTCCTCCTCCTCCTCCTCCTCCTGTTCCTCCTATTTATAACTTTTCCTTTCTTTTTCTGTTCCTTTTCTTTTCTTTTTCTCTTTTTCTTCCACTTCCTTTTTGTCTTTCTTCTCCTTCTCCTCTTTCCTTTTCGTCCTCTTACACTTTCTCCTCTTTCTCGTTCTCCTATTCTTCTTCTTTTTCTTCTATTTCTTCTTTTGTTTCTTCATCTTCTTCATCTCCTTCTTCTTCTTCTTTTTCTTCATCCGCCTCCTCCTCCTCCCAATACACATCCAAGAAGAAAAAGGAAATAAAAAGACGAAGAAGAATAGAGTAAAGCGCAATGGAACGGCAGAAGATGCGACGGAAGAGGAAGCCACTCGTAAAAATGATAATAAATGAAAAGAAGAGAAAATGCAAGCAAGGGGGAGTAAGGGAGAAAAAAGCAACTTGAGGATGATGAAAAAATGCAAGAAATAAGGAAAATTGGGGGAAATGTAAGGAAAGGAAAAGAGAAAAAAAGAGAAGAGAAGAGAAAGAAAGCAATGAGAAATAAGGAAAAAAATGGAGGAGAATGAAAAAATGCAAAAAAAAAAAAAGGAAACTTGGGGGAAACTAAAAAGAAAAAAGATATTTGTACATGGAAAAGAAGAGGAAGAGAAGGAGGAAGAGGAATATAAGGAATCACACACACACACACTCACACACACACACACACACGAGAGAGAGAGAGAGAATGCAAAAACCTAAAGAAGGACTAAATCTTTTCCAATCTCCCCCCCAAAACGTCGGGGTGAGCGGAGCCTGCCTTGGGGACTCCCTCAGGACCTGCCCCCCTCCCTACCCCTCCCCCACCTCCCCCACCACCACCCCCCCCACACAGAATCGTCATTCTGGAAACTGCAATATTAAAAGAACTTGGCGAAGCTGCCCGACCCTCATTATTGGTTTCTTCCCGCAAACTGGAAACCTAATTTATGTCTGGCAAGAGGAGGAGGAGGAGGAGGAGGTGTAAGAGTGTAAGAGGAGGAGAAGGTCTGTCTATGAGGAGGGAGAGAAGGATGGAGTCGACTTGTAGGAAAAAAAAATATATATCCTGCATCGCCGTCTGTCTGTCTCGCTGTTTCTTTGGGCCTAGATGAATGCGTCTTTTTTTTTATTAAAGATGAAGTTTTGGGCTTGTACGAAGAGGAGCATTAAGCAGGAACTATGTCAGGCTATTTATATATCATTCAGCAGCAAGACAATCTTCCGAAACTATGCATTCCTTTGGCTCCCTTCTTCCTATACAATCAGGATATGGCTCCGGGTGTGACAGAGGGCTATGGAACTGTCTGCCGATACGGGACGATATAGTAGAGCTTCGTCAGGCCGTCAATGTGTCATCCCGCGCAGTAACATGCCTCCATAACGATATTCCGTCGACTTCCTTCTTCATACGATTAGGTTTTGGGGGCTACAGAAGGTGATGGGATGTTACAGCGATAGGGCGCGGTAGGCAGAAGCTTCGTTAGGCCGTCAGTGTGTCATCCCGCGCCGTAACATGCCTCCATAACGCCCCCCCTGTCGACTTCTTTCCTCTTCCGATTAGGTTTTGGAGGCTACGGAAGGTGACGGGATGTAACAGTGATAGGAGTCGGAAGGCCGGAGCTTCGTGGGGCTGTCTATGCATCACCCAACGACGTAACATCACCAAACTTTCCGTAAAATAGCCCAAATCGCCCAATGGAGAGGGGAGGATGGTCAGAGTGTGCTGGAAATAGGCCTAGAGGGTGATATAGAGAGCTAGGAAGAGGTTCAGAGTGTGGGGAGTTACTGGGGGATGCAGGCAAGGGGGAAAGTGCAGGAAAGGGGAGGAAGGGAAAGTTAGGGAATGGGGGGTTAAGGAAGGGGGATAATTAGGGTATGCAGGAAAAGGTTAAATTGGGATGCTGGGGAAGGGGGGTTAGGGAAGGGGGGATATGGGGAATGCAACAAAGGGGAGAATGGTGGAGAGGGGAGGAAGGGAAACTGGGGAAGAGGGTTTAAGGAAGGGGGAATATGGGAAATGCAAAATGGGTGGCAAGGGATGGAAGGGAAACTGAAGAAGGGGGAAGGGCAAGTATACAAGAGGGAAGGGGGAAGGGAGATGGGAGAAGGGAAAATAATGGAAAGGGGAGGAAGCGAGACTGAGGAAGGGGGTGGGGTAGGTGTACAAAGAGGAGGGGGAGGAATCAGGGCAAGAAACGGGCAATACAGAGAGAGTAAGGGAAGGATGAAGGGGAGTTAAAGGGACAAAGAGGATGTAGGGGGTGGTATGTGGAGATAAGCAAAGGGGGGAAGTGGGGAAGAGGGGAGGAAGAGAAACTGGGGAAGGGAGAGGACAAGGAAGACAAGAAAGAGGAGGAGGACGAAGACGAGGAGGAGAAAGAAGAGGAAACAGAGAAAAAGTAGAGGGAGGAGGAGGAGGAGGAGGAAGATGTAAAATGGATAAGGGGGAAATTAGGGTAAGAAACGGCACATTCAGGGGAAAGTAAGGGAGGGGAAAGGGGGAACAAAGGGGAAAAGGGGGGATAAAGAAAAGGGGAAAGTAGTGGAAAGGGGATGAAGGGAAACTGGTGAAGGGGATGGGGTGGGTGAACAGCTTAGAAAGGGGGCATTAGGGTAAGGAAACGGCCAATACAGGGAAAGTAAGGGTGGGGTAGAGGGGCTGAGGGTGCAGGAAGGGGGAAGGGAGGGCCAGTGGGCGAGGTCATCAAAACTCAGGGATTGTAAAGTCTTTTCGAGCGCGCAATATTTTATGTGTATGATGATCTTGTGGGAGCCGAGGGAAGGCTATTCTTTTTTATGGGGGAAACCTTATTATCAAGACGGCTGGAAAAAAAAGAGGAAGGGAGAGAGGGAGGGAGGGAGGGAGGGAGACAGGGGGATGAGAGAGGGAGAGAGAGAGGGGAGATGGAGGGGTTAGTGATTGGGGTAGGGAGGGAGAGTGAGTGAGTGAGGGTGACAGATTATGATGATGATGATGATGATGGTGGTGGTGGTGGTGGTGGTGGTGAGGAGAGGTATTGTGTGGGGAGAGAGAGAGAGAGAGAGAATAACAAAGATAATTAATGGCAAAAACAAACACGAAAGTAAAAAAAAAAAGCATAAGGAAAGAGAAGAATGATGAATAAACAACAACAATAACAACAACAAAAACAACAGCAACAACAAAACACACAATGAGGGGAAAATGAGGGGAAAGGGGGAGAAAGGACGCCGCCTTGCCCGACCTTATTTAGTCATAAAGTTTTACACACCTTGGCAAGAGAAAATGAACTACACATCTCCTTCACCTCCCTATACCTACCCTTTCCTTCCTTCCTTCCTTCCTTCCTTCCTTCCTATCTCTCCTTCTTCCCTTTCCTCATTCGCAAACCACCTGTCTTCCTTTCTCCCTTCCTTCCTTCCTTCCTTCCTATCTCTCCTTCTTCCCCTTCCTCATTCTCAAACTACACATATTCCTTACATCCCTTCACCTGTCTTCCTTCCTTTCTTCCTTCCTTCCTATCTCTCCTTCCTTTTCCTCATTCTCAAACTACACATATCCCTCACATTCCTTCACCTCTCTTCCTTTTGTTCCTTCCTTCCTTCCTTCCTTCCTTGTTTCTTTCCTTCCTACCTTCCTCTCAAACCTTTTTCTTATTTAAACAACATATTTCCCTCACATCCCTTCACCTGTCCCTTCCTTCCTTCCTTCCTTTCTAACTCACTTCCTTTCTCGCCTCACACACTTTCCCTTCGTTCTTTTCAAACTACATATTTCCATCACATCCCTTCACCTCCCCTTTCTACCTTCATTCGTTCCATCCTTCCTTCCTTCCTTCCTCCCTACCTTACTTACCTTCCCGCCGTACACACTTCCCTTTCCTCCCTCTCAAACTACACATCTCCCTCACATCCCTTCACCTTATCTGTCCCCCTTTCTTCCTGCTTCACATATTTCCTCTTATCACTAACTACACATCTCTCACGCTCCATAACATTAAACCAAACACCTCTGCACACTTCAATCATGCCTAGGTCTCCGTCTTGATTCATGCACTGACCACGTCCTAATTTCATACAGTGACTCGTAAGTTCTCTATATCGTAAGATGAATAGAAAATGAATATGTCTGTTGAATAAATGTTGCAAATGATTTTAAAGTGTCATATGTTTTTCACTACTTCTTCCCATCTTCCCAAACTCTTTTTTTTCTATTTCAAATTATTCTTCCTTCTCTCTCTCTCTCTCTCTCTCTCTCTCTCTCTCTCTCTCTCTCTCTCTCCCTTCCCCTCAACCTTCTTTTCTCTCCAGTGACAGATCTTCAAACTTAGATAAAAATAAATAAAGAAAAAAACTGATACGTCTTAATCATCTTCCACTTTTAACTTTCTTTATATTTCTCTTCTTTCCCTTCAAGCCGCTTTTTATCCCCTTCTTCTCTTTTATCTGAAACCAACACATTCTCCTCCTCTTTATCCACCTCCTCCTCCTCCTCCTCCTCCTTCATCGTCGCCGCCTGTCAGTCAGTCTGTTTGTCAGCCTGCCCAAGCCTCCGTCGGTGCCTCTCTGTTGTGTTTGTTTGCCTGTCAGCCTGTCGACGCACTCCTGCCCCCCCTTTCCTCTTCCTCCTCCTCCTCCTTTTCCCCCTCCTCCTCCTCCTCCTCCTCGCTCATCCTTCTCATCCCACCCCCAACTGTTTTCCCCTCCCTCCTTGCCATCCCCACCGGTCTTACCAACTCCCACTTCCTCCTCCTTCTCCTCCTCCTCCTCCACCTCTTCCTCCTTGTCTTCCTCCTTCCCCTCTTTCATCCTTCTTATCCCACCTCCAACTGTTTTCCCCTCCCTCCTTGCTTCCTATACCTGTCTACCCCTTCCCCAGTCACCCTCCTGTTCCTGTCTTCCCCACTACCCCCTCTCCTTCTTCTTCCTTCTCATCCCATCCCCAATTGTTCTCCCCTCCCTCCTTGCCTCCCCAATGTTCTTCCCTATAACTCGGTCCCCCACTCTCAATATCTTACTGTCACTGCTTCCTCCCCACACCTTTCCCTCCCTCTTCTATTTCCCCTTTCCCCTCTTCTCTTCCCAACCTTTCCCCTCCATCCCCATCTCTGTTCCCCTCCTTAACCCCTCACCTGACTTATTTCTCTTTTACCCCTCCCTTCTGCCTTTCCAACGATCCTTCTATTCCTCCCTCCATTCCAACCTGTCTCCCCTCCCTCCTTTCCTCCTTACCTGCCTCCCTTACCTGTCTTACGCACTCCCCCCTCTCCTTCTCCTGTCTCCCGGCCTGCCTCCTGCACCTTCCCCCCTCCTTCTCAGATATTTTCTTTGAAGTGAAGCGGCTTTTTGCATGTACACACACACTGATGAGGGGAACAAGCAACACATGTCCACAAAAAATACATACATACATATATATACATGCATACAGGCAGACAGACAGACAGGAAGACGGACAGGCGTGTAAAATATAGCTTCCTTTGCAATTTGTTGACGAGAGAAAACCAATTTAAAAGAAATGTGAAGTATTTCAGATGGTGTTTTCGTCGTGTAAATAACTATCTTGCTTATGATAACGAAGGTAAAATTATGACCATGATACTTGCTATTAACAGGACATCATATTAGATGCATAAATAAGCTTAATTTAACAAAAAAAAATCTACTGACATTTATATCATAGGGTTAGAAGGATGACCAGCAGTTGTAATAGTAGTAGTAGTAGTAGTAGTAGTAGTAGTAGTTGTAGTAGTAAGAAGAAGAGGAGGAAGAGGAAGATTAGTAGGAGGAAAGAAAGTAACGGAAAACAAGAAGGAGGAGGAGAAGCAGTTTGTGTTAAAGAAGGAGGAAAATGATAAAAAGAAAAAAAAGCGAATACACCGATAAATGAACAGAATATAAAAGACACATTACCTTCAGCTGCGAGGGATGTGTTCGTGCAGGTCGCCACACTTACTGAGAGAAAAAAAACAGGTAAAATTAATTATCCGCAGCTTCAAGGTAACTGGCATCCTAATTAGTTTTCAACAGACTGACAGAATTCTCAGGTAACATTATTATAAAGCCCAACCCCACTTTTCCTTCTTTTTTTTCTTATCATCACTTATTTAATCATCCTCCTTTTCCTCCTCCTGCATATCTTCCTCCT
>NW_026111575.1:0-65000 GCF_024679095.1 Eriocheir sinensis | reverse complement strand
CTTCCTTTTACTCTTTATTTTTAAGCTCACTCTTCGTCTTCTTATCATTTTCAAGTACATTTTGTTTCTTATTTTCATATCTCACATTTCCTTCCCCTCTCTCATTCGTCCTCTTCCCTACCCTATCCTCCCCTTCTTTCCCCTCTCATTCGGCCTCTCCCTCCTTATACTCTTCCCTCTCCCTCTCTTCCTCGACCCCTCCCCATTCCGTCCTCTTCTCCGCAGCATTTCCATTCTAATTCTCCCCACCTCCTCCCCACCCCAACCATCCCTCATTCTCCCTGTGCTTCCCCTTCTTCCCCTCCCTCCCCTTCTCTACCCTGTCCTCCTACCTTCCAAGTCTCCCCTTTTCCTAGCTTCCCTTCCCCTGACCTTCCTCCTGCCGTCCAAGTCGCCCCGTTTCCTTGCATTACTCCCCTTCTCAACCCTTCCCCTGTCCTCCTACCCAAGCCATCCTCCCCTCCCTCCCCTTCTCTACCTTTCCCCCATCCTCCCCCTTCCCCGCCATCCGTCTCCTCGTGTCCTCCGGCGGGCGTACATCAACACTGTCTCCCTACGTCTTCCCTTCGCCCTAAATTACCTTCTCCTACCGAAATTGCCTGGGCCTCTCTACATCACACCTGTCTTCCCTACATAGCCCCCCCCATCCCCCTCTCTCTCTCTCTCTCTCTCTCTCTCTCTCTCTCTCTCTCTCTCTCTCTCTCTCTCTCTCTCTCTCTCTCTGACGTAAACAGAAGGTCCTTACGTAACATTTTTCGGTTTTCTTTAATTTGTTTACTCGTACCTCCTTTTTCCCTCCTTCTCCTCCTCCTCCTCTTCCTCCTCCTCCTTCTTCCCCTCCTGGTTTTCTTCCTTTTTTTATGTTTCCCTTTTTTTCTTTTTTTTTTTTTGCTCTTGTGTTCCCTTTTTTATTTTGGTCTTCGTCGTTTTCGTAATGTATCCTATATTTTAATTTCTTCCTCTTTTATCATCTTCGCCATCCTCCTCCTCCTCCTCCTTTTACACTAATTCGTAGCTCATTTTGTACCATTTCCCTTCCCCGTCTCTTCTTCCTCCTCTTCCTCCTTTCCCCACCCCCGTCTCTTCTTCCTCCTTTTCCTTCTCTAGCCCCTTCTCCTCCTCCTCCTCCTCCCCCTCCAGTAATATATTCACCTGGGAGGTATTTTTCAGATTCACCTATTCAGCTTATTTATTCCGGGATTTGCCTTCCTTTACTCGCCTTGCATTTTCTCGTTTCTTATTTTCTCTTTGCGTTCATTGCCTCCACTTGCAAGGCTGGGGGCTGGGTCTGCGTGGGTGTTGGGGTGTGTGGCAGTTTGTCTGTCTGTTGGTTGGTTATGGGAGTTTGTTTCTGGGTGTTTTTCTGTTTCTGTCTTTTTCTGTTTTCTGTTTTTGTCTGTCTCACTTTCTTTGCGTCTCCCTGTTTCTTTCTATCTGTCTATTTGTCTGTTTTCTCTATCTCTGTTTTTCTGTCTGTCTTTTTGTCTGTCTCTTTGTCTCACTTTCTTTGCGTCTTCCTGTTTCTTTCTGCCTGTCTATTTCTGTCTGTTTTCTCTATCTCTGTTTTTCTGTTTGTAGTTTTGTCTGTTTGTCTGTCTCACTTTCTTTGCGTCTATCTGCTTCTTTCTGCCTGTCTATTTCTGTCTGTTTTCTCTGTCTGTTCGTATTTCTCAATATGTTTCTGTCTGTTTGTATCTATCTATTTGTCTGTTTCTTTTGGGGTATACCTCTGTTTTTCTGTCTTTCTCTGCTTGTCTGTTATTTCTGCTTCTCTTTCTGTCTGTCGTTTTCTGTCCATTTGTCAATTTGAGGAATAATGTATTTAGCGTATAACCGCGGCAGCCGTGAACGAACGACCTTCCCACGAGATAATAGTGTAATCATATTTGGAGACTACTTGATTCGATGCTCGCCTCTTAATCTTTACTGGATATTATTGAAACCTTAGATTAACGCACCTCTTTTACGGTAAATACAACATACATACATACACACACACACATACATACATACATACATTGAGGTAAACAAAAATAAACACACACCTTACGAAAAAAAATTATTACCTCTTACGTAGACTCATGTATGCGTAAGCGTGTGTGTGTGTGTGTGTGTGTGTGTGTGTACCGGATCAATGTGCTTTGTCATCCGTGTGTACGTGTGTGTGTGTGTGTGTGTGCGTGTACCGATATATAGCCCGTTGTTCTTTCCCCCCTCCCCCCCTTCCCCCTCTTAACACGACATCCACTCACTCACTTATTCATTTAGTCACTCACTTATTCATCCACTTATTACGACACTCACTAGCTCTGGGGAGGGAGGGGGGAGGGAGGGGGCAGGGGGATGGGTTTGGGGGGGGGTTACTCAGGTATGTGTGGCAGGTAAGTGGCTCGACAGGAAGGAAGGGAAGGAAGGAAGGACAGAAGGAAGAAAGAGGAAATAAAGAAAGAAAAGAAGAAAGGAATGAAGGAAGGAAAAGGAGATGAAGAATGGGATTAAGGAAGTAAAGATAGAAAGGGCAAAAGGAGGAGGAGAAGAAGGAAAAGAAAAAGAAAACGAAGAAGAAAAAAAGGACAAGTAGGAGCTCAAAGAGAAGAAGGAAAAGGAGGAAGGAAGGAGGAAAAAGAGGAGCATCAGTGGTAGATAGATAGATAGATAGATAACAGATTGATAGATAGATAGATAGAGACAGATAGATAGACAGAAAGAGAGAATACTGTCATACTTAAGCTCATCAACATCTCTGCCACTTACTCCTTTTCTTCCCTTTTCTTCCTCCTCCTCCTCCTCCTCCTCCTCCTCCTCCTCCTTGTCCTTCGCCTCCTCATTAAAGTGAAGTGACTCTTGATGTCGTCTTTGATAAGGGACAGTTACGAACCCTACATAATAACATTCCGCTGCTGCCGTTGTTGTTTATAGTGTTGTTGTTGTTGTTGTTGTTGTTGTTGTTGTTGTTGTTGTTGTTGTTGTTGTTGTTGTTGTTGTTGTTGCTGTCGTTGTTGTTGTTGTTGCTTATCCAAACTGAATCAGGTTAAATAAGTCTTCAGTGTCTTACTTCACTAAATTATTCTATTGTTAGGCTTAAAACTAGATAATAAATTGCTTCAGTAAGTTAAGCAATATATTTTCTCTCCACTTCCACATAGCTAACGGGGAACACGCACCAGGAGACGCGTCGCTTCACTCACCCACCGACTCCACCCCAGACGGTCAACCTGGGTAAGCCTCCACGCAGCTGCCCTTCCCATTCTATCTCCCTCTAAGGATCGATCGACTTGGCCCATCCATGAGTTACGTGGGCGTCCCTTTGATCTTCACTCAGGGTTGCCTCGTATAGAAACATTCCTATGAGCAGGCTTGCCATCCGAGAGGCGTGTCACGTGCCCATATAGCTCCCAGACTCAAATCATGACCTACTCCTGACCTCCTAACTTGCAGACTGACCTCACTCCCCCCTTTATCCTTTTATTCACTTTCATACTCATCACCCTCTCCTCTACTTCCTTTCTATTTGCTGTCCTCATTCTTTTTTCATACTATTTTTTTTCTCTCTCGTGGTTTTCATATTCTGCATTTTTAGCGTTACATTTCGTCTATTTGCAAACTTATTTATCTATCTCCTGCTTTATTTTTTTTACTCTCTCTCTCTCTCTCTCTCTCTCTCTCTCTCTCTCTCTCTCTCTCTCTCTCTCTCTCTCTCTCTCTCTCTCTCTCTCTCTCTCTCTCTCTCTCTCTCTCTCTTCATCTCATCATCGTCTCTTCCCTTTAAGACGAGTTACGTCACACAGAGATTCTCCATTAAGCGGCTCTATCTCCTCTTTCTCTCCTCTGTTCTCTCTCCCTCTCTCTCTCTCTCTCTCTCTCTCTCTCTCTCTCTCTCTCTCTCTCTCTCTCTCTCTCTCTCTCTCTCTCTCTCTCTCTATATTCTCTCTCTCTCTCTCTCTCTCTCTCTCTCTCTCTCTCTCTCTCTCTCTCTCGCAGCATCCCACATTCCTCTTCTCTCTTTCTCTTTCTCTTAATCTTTGTCAAGTTTTTTTTTCTCCTCTCTGTCTCCCTTCCTTTGATTCACTTCGCTATTGCACTCCGGCGTGGCGGGTACAAAAACATTACCCTCAGCCTTCATTGTCTATATCTTCCCTTCAAACACGTGTCGCTTTGTTCTCTGCTACAATTCAACTCGACTTACGGAAGAGTTGTGTGGCAGAATTCGCGGAACGGACATGACCCTCCCCCTCAACCCTCACCGCATCCACCAACCACGCCACCCACTACATAGCCAACTCAACCTAATGTCCGTCCTCAAACACCTGTCTCCTCCAAAAACACTCACTGCCTTACCCAATGACGTAGATTCCCTCACCCACCCACCCACCCACAGCATCCTCCCACCATGCCCACGTACTACCCAACCAGCTAAAGCCTACCTATATCCTCAAATTCATACACGAAAACCACTCACTCCCTTACCCATTAGCCCACTCAGTTACCCAACGACATAGACTCACCTCATCCTCCCATCATCCATAAACCCATCACCCACTAAGCCGACGTCCCAAACTCCCTGCTTATACCCACAAATACCTTCCCACACCCACCCACATATCCACCCACACCACGTTCACTCAGCCCATTTCTAACCCGACCCATTTCACATCAACCAACACACACACACACACACACACACACACACACACACACACACACACACACACACACTTCCTTCCTACCTATTAAATCCTCCTATTCATCCCTATTCTCCCACCCACCCCCGCTTCCACACACAAACACCAAACCAATTTTTCTACTATTTAATTTTTCAGACTAGCTTATGTTCCTGATATGCGTACTAATTGATATGTTGCGTACTAAATAGACAACCAAAGCCAACGCACCTTCAGCAATGGCAGCGTGGTACCGTTTCCCTCACTGACTGGCGCCTCCTATGCCCACGTTCGACTCTCAGTATCTGCCCAACGTCACGACTATCGGGTGTTCTTTACATGCTCAGCGCCTCCCCTTGACAGATGGCGACGCGGAGTGCGGATATGTCACGAGTGGGCGTCGGCACCGGGCATCAGCGTCCCCTTACAACAGCCCCGAGCTCCGCCTGATAGGGTGAAGCAGCGCCCAACTCGTGTTTCTTCCCCGTGTCAAGTGAGTTGGTTTCCTGGTTTTGCTTTCTGTGTGTGTGGCTGTCTGAAGGGTAGGGTTAGGGAGGAGAAGGAGAAGGAGGAGGAGGAGGAGGTGGAGGAGGAGGGAGAGATGTGCTGTTTTAGTAGTATTTGTAGTAGTAGCAGTAGTAGTAGTAGTAGTAGTAGTAGTAGTAGTAGTAGTGGTGGTGGTGGTAGAAGAAGACGAGAGAGAGAGAGAGAGAGAGAGAGAGAGAGAGAGAGAGAGAGGAATTGTAAATAAATAAATAAAAATAGAGACTAAATCCTGCAATTCACCAAAAAAAAAAAAAACGCTAACAAGATACATTAAACAAAAAATCCTAACTTACATACCAAAAAGAGGAAAACACACACACACACACACACACACACACACACACACACACACACACACACACACACACACACACACACACACACAAGGAGAAGGAGGAGGAGGAGGAGTAATCTCAAGTCATTTCCTCGCTCAGTAAAGAGGAAAAAAAAGTCAAGTGGCAGCTTTAATTCACTCATAAGACCGAAGGAGAGTAAGTCACAAGCTGCTACGCTATAAAAAAAAAAAACATGTACATCACACGTTCTCTCTCTCTCTCTCTCTCTCTCTCTCTCTCTCTCTCTCTCTCTCTCTCTCTCTCTCTCTCTCTCTCTCTCTCTCTCTCTCTCTCTCTCTTCTTTACTTTACTTTTTACTTTAATTTACTTTGCTTTGCTTTACTATACTTTACATTTTGTTTTTATTTTTTTCTCTCTCTCTCTCTCTCTCTCTCTCTCTCTCTCTCTCTCTCTCTCTCTCTCTCTCTCTCTCTCTCTCTCTCTCTCTCTCTCTCTCTCTCTCTCTCTCTCTCTCTCTCTCTCTACCTTTGTCTATTTTTATCTTTCTCTCTCAGCCTTTACTCCTTGCCTCTCCTTCTTTTCATTCCTTATTTTTCCCCATTATCTCCTTGCTCCTTCACTATTCTTCTCTTTGTCCATTTTTACTTCTCTCCTCCTTCACCTTCTCTTCCAATGCCCACCTCTCCCCATCCTTCGCCTTCTCTTCCTCCTTTCCCCATGACGTTCCACACCCCCAACAGCCTCCCCCACTTCTCCATCTCCTCCTCCACTTCCCATTCCTCTTTCCTCCTCCTCCTCCTCCCCTTCGTATCCTCTCCCCTTCAATCACCCACTCCTCCCCATCCTCCATGACCTTCCTCACCCCCCAACAGCCTCCCCATTCTCCATCTCCACCTCCACTTCCCATTCCCCTTTCCTCCTCCTCCCCTTCGTATCCTCTCCCCTTCAATGACCCCCTCCCCATCCCCCATGACTCCCCCCCCTCACGTTTACCTTTCACAGAAATTCGGGAGGACACAAAACTCGCGCACCTTCCGAGAATCTCTTCCACGCTAAAATATTTCTCGAGTGGAAAGGGAAAAAAAAATAGTCTGCAGAAAAATTAAAATAAAAATATATATATACTGAGGCATGTTTATATGAAGGATGCGCTCTCTCTCTCTCTCGTGTGTGTGTCTGTGTGTGTGTGTGTGTGTGTGTGTGTGTGTGTGTGTGTGTGTGTGTGTGTGTGTGTGTGTGTGTGTGTGTGTGTGTGTGTGTGTGTGTGTGTGTGTGTGTCTTTCTATTTAAATTCTGTTTTTAGCATGAAATTCGCCGCTCTTATGATCCTACTTATCTTTTTTTTTTACAAACAAAAGATAAAACTTCCTTTTTTCTGAGATTAATGAGAAAGGATGAGAGAGAAAAAAATAATATATACAAAAATATCCCGCTGGCTTTCATTCATATTTTTTAAGTGTGGGTTATTTGCATGTTTATTCTTTTTTATTCATATTCTATTTACTTATATATTCTGTTTTTTGACATCCACGTGTAATGAATGGAAGATTTTTACTAAGACGTTTTCCTGAAGTGAGAGATTCTACTTCCATATTCATTCTCTTTTCTTTAACACGCATCTAATTTTTTTTTGACACACATGCTTTCACCATCTCTTCATATATGAGTTACTTTTATATTTATTTTTCTTTCCTTTGACACGGTTTTCAATTTTTTCACAGGTTCACTTCCTTCATCTCTTCATATGCGAGTTACTTTCATATTTATTTCCCTTTTCTTTTACGCGGTTTAAATATTTTTGTAGACACTTTCTCAATCTCTTCATATATTTATCCTCTTTTCTCTTATGCGACGTTTTCATTTTTCATAGATAGGTTCTCCAATTCTTCATATGCGAGCTACTTCCATATTTATTCTTTTTTCTTTCACACGGTTTCAACTTTTTTTCCAGATCCATTTTCCTCCCTCTCCTCGTATTGTAAGACACGTACTTCCACATTCACTAACTCTCTTCTCCTTTAACATTTCGAACCGATATATATTTTTCCATTTCATCATATTCCTTAGTCTTTATCCTCTTTTCTTTCAAACGATTTTAACATTTTTTTCCAGATCAATTTTCTCCCCTTTGACATTTCTCACAGATACATAGTTTTTCATCTCTTCATATTTCTTCCTTTCATAACTATCCTCTTTTCTTTCAAACGATTTTAACATTTTTTCCCAGATCCATTTTCTCCCTCTCCTCATAATGTAAGACACGTCCTTCCACATTCACTCCCTTCTCCTTTACACACTTTTAATATTTCTCACAGATACATTTCCTCTCCTCCGCCGCTGTGTGTGTGTAATGGATGGCAAGTTCTTAAGGCTCGCTCTATGGACGTCCCGCCGAGGCGCTACGTTCACAAAAAGAGGCGTTGTATATGAACCATCCAGCTCGCGGCCTGGCAAAAAGGAGGCTTATTTATATTCTTCCTCACACGTACAGGCAACAAAGGATCCCATGCGTGTACCTACATAATATTTGCATGTATGTAAGCGTGAATACTTCTCCTTGTGTGTGTGTGTGTGTGTGTGTGTGTGTGTGGAGGTGCATGTGAGGGGGTGAATGAGTGAGAGTGAGGGAGAGTGAGTATATCCAAGACTGACAAGGCAAAGAACTGGTAGCTTAGAGATGAGAAAAGAGAAAGACTAGAAGGGAAGAAGAAGAAGTGAGACAAAGAGAGAAGGACAGGAGGAGGAGGTAGAAGAGAGAGAGAGAGAGGAAAGAAAGTGCAACGAGGCATCCAAACTAGTGTAAAGAAGAGGAAGAAAAAGAAGTGAAGGAAAATGCAACTAAAGCCACGAGAAAATAAACACATCACACATCGTAACACTTGGAACAGAGAGAAGAGGCGTAGAGAAGGACGGTAGACGAGGAGGAGGTGGGTTGGCAGAGAGAGAGAGTCAGAGGAAGCGACGAAGCGAAGCAGGAGGCAAATTAAGTAAAAGCCGAGGGAAAGAGAAGGAACTTGGGGTGTGAAGGAAGAAGAGTCAAGAAAGAAGACACGCTCAGGAAAAGTAATGGAAGAAGAGCCGTAAAAGGGAAGGAGAGAGAGAGAGAGAGAGAGAGGCGCGTGGGGTCAGGAGGAACAAATATGGAAGTCGAAAGGAAAGGAGAGGAGAGGAAGGAGTAATGAACAGTGAGAAAAAGGAAAGAGAGTCGTAGTAAGATGTAAAGAGAGGAGAAAGAGGAGAAAGAGAGGGAGAATGAAGCAGAAGGAAAAAATAGCATATGGAAAGAAAAGAAAGAAAAACGTCGACAGGAAAGGAAGAAGTAATGAACAAGGAGAAAAGAAAAGACAGCCGTAGTAAGGAGAAATAAGAAGGAAGAAGAGAAGAAGGAGAGGATGAAGAGGAAGGAAAAAATCGCATAAAACATGAAAGAAAAGAAAAAAAAGAATGATAAGAAAGAATAAAGGAACATACGGCGAAGAGAAGCTAGAGGAAATAGAAGAAGGAGAGAGAAGAATAAATAAAAAAGGAGAAAAGAGAAGGAAAGAGGAGAATATGTGGAATAGAGAGCAAGGAGGAAAGACATTAGGCAGAGTATAGGAGAAGGAAGGAAAATGACAGGATAGGAGATGAAGACGGAAGGAACATGGGGAATGGAAAAGGATGAGGAGAAGGAGGAGGAGGAAGAGGAGGTAGGAACTTGAGAAGAGAGGAAAGCATAGAGTCCGAGGCCCCATCAAAGGAAAGACAAGGAGAGCAGTGAAGGAGTGAGCACGTGGCGATTTCTTAATGAGAGAGACAGACAGACTAACATAGACACACACCAACACACACACACACAAAAAAAAAAAAAATAGAACGACTAAGAAGAGAAAAGATGCACACAAAAAATAAAGACACAAAGACTAGATCAACCCCAAAAAAGAGACTAACAGAGATGGACAGACAGAAACACAAGCGGACAGAATATTGGAGTGCACAAAAAGCCGCCTCCAGGAAGAAAATGGAACGAAAAGAAGACAGGAAAAGAGAAAGAAAAAAGTATATAAAGCAAGAGGGGAAAGTGGTGGACTAGCTAGACGTGAGGAAGGAAGCCAGAGAGGAAGAGAAAGTATAAGCAAATGAAAGAAGAAATTTGGAACCGCGGTAACAAAAAGCCTGGTGCCCAATGACGAGGCTGCTTGCTCTAGTGACTAAATCAATTCGACCTGCAGAACAGATTAAAACTCTTTGGAGGTACGTGAGGGAATGTTGAGTTTACCCTTGACACAACAGAGTAAAGGTCAATGAGCTTAGTAGGTACCTAATATTCCTTGCGATATCGACGGTACTGAACTTAATCTGGTACTTGAAGACTTGTATCAAATCTCATAATCGTTTATTTTCCAATGTGAAGAGTTGAGTCTTTTGAGCCGCTCTTCATACGGCTTAGCTTTCAAGTGTGCGTCGCTGTTCTATCTAGTAATTTGATGTCATGCAATTAGGAGACCAGAACTGCACTGCATAATCCAGATGAGGCCTTATTATCGTGTTTGATAAAGATAACATTTCTTTCAGCGTCCTATCGAAGTTACTCGCCATGAATCTAATCAAAGTATTATCTTTTATACAAGCAGACTATGTCCTTCGTATGTTTCACAGCTGACAGTGACTACATGATCTTATTCCTCCTGTACGACCCGCTCTTGCAGACTGACTTTTCTTTTATGAGTAATCAACCGCAGCGTCTCTGAGCAGCCTCCTAAGATGCGTACAGCCGACCTTACCCTAGACTGTTGTCATGGAGCGAGTAGGGACGCTAATTGAAGTGATCCAACGCGTTGATGAGCACAAAAACTTCGTCATAAAGCTTCCTTGACCTAGTGCTGAGGAGGAGAAAGACGAAGAGGAAGAAGAGGAGGAGGATTAGAAAGAGAGGGAGTAGGAAGAAGAATGTGAATAATAAAATTGAGGAGGAGACGGAAGAGGGAAAGACGAAGAGGAGGAGGAGGAGGAGGAGGAGGATCAAAAAGAGGAAGACTAAGAAGGAGAATGCATATGAGGAGGAGGAGGAGGAGGAGGAGGAGGAGGAGAAGGAGAAGCACAAAGAAGATTAAGAGGAGAAGAGGAGGATCAGAAAGAGGACTAGGAAGAAGAATGTGAATGAGGATGTGGAGAAGGAGGAAGAGAAACACGAAGAAAAGGAGAAGGAGGAAGATCACAAAAAGGAGTGGGAAAAAGAAGCTGAATGAATAACTCCCCTACAAAAAAAAAATAGAAAAGCGTTGTTGAGAATTGAAAAGAGAAAAGTAAAGAGCGCAATATGAAACCAGACGATGTACGGAGACGCAAACACAAACACCTACACGTGTATACATACTTACACCGCGCCATACGTACAGGAATAGATAGGAGCACACCCACACATGAACGTAATAATATACACACACACGCATATCGTACGTCAAAATGTTTACAGGGAGTCAAGGCTTAACATTTCCACAATATACAGCTTCTCTCTCTCTCTCTCTCTCTCTCTCTCTCTCTCTCTCTCTCTCTCTCTCTCTCTCTCTCATACACAAAAAACAACAAAAACAACACAAACAACACACACACACACACACACACACACACACACACACACACACACACACACACACACACACAGCCCCGTCAGTGTTGCCAACGGAGGAAAGAGAGAATATATGATGGCCTCCACTTAACCCTGAAAGGTGAACAGGAGAGAGAGAGAGAGAGAGAGAGAGAGAGAGAGAATAATAACAATACCTACATGTAACGTATCGCCTCACTCATTTGCAACCCCTTACTCATTAACTCACTAATTCCGAGTTATGTTAAGTAATTCACTCATTCACACTCACCAGGTCAGTCAGTCAGTCAACCAGTCCGCTAGCCACTCAGTCACTTCCTCACCCACTCATAAACTTACATTCTCATTCTTAAAGCTTATAGTAACAGGTCAATTTTCCCTTTTCTTGTTTTTTTTTTTTCATCGTTTCCTTTTTAGCTATATTCGGTATTTTTTCCTAATTCGATTTTTTTTTTCGTTTTCTTGATGTACTTCATTTCTGCTTTTTTTCTTTTTTTTTGTATATTTCGATTTCCTAGTTCCTTGGCTTCCTTTAATTTTGCTTTATTCATTTCGGCAATCTTCGTTATTCTGCTTAACTATTTTTTTCTTTTAAGTTTGTTTCGTTTCTGCTTTCCTTTTCTTCTTTAATGCATTTCGATTTTTTCTCTCTCCTTCTAATCATTTCGTTTTCATTTATTCGATTCAGCAATATATTCGTTATTTGCCTGAGTCGATTTTTTTTCGTTTTCTCAGTTAATTTCGTTCCTGTGTTAGGTCTATTCTTTCCTGTATATATGTTCTTTCTCTTTCCATAAATTTATTTCGTTTTTTTTTTTCAGTATATCGAGGCTTGACTGTAGCTCCGTCAAGGTCCCTAAGGTTTTCTTCTTTATTATATTTCGATCTTTTCTCGTTCCTCGAATCCATTCTTTTTTATTTATTTATTTTTCAGCGTATCGAGGCTTAGCTATCGTTCCATCAGGGTGTCTTTGAAAGCCCTCTAAGAGCCGGCCTCGGTCTATGCTGACGCTGCCGGATCTTTACAGCGACGCATCTTGAGGCCTCGGCTGCCCCCTCTCATCTCCACTCCATCCTCCCTCCTTCCCTCGGCCATCACTCGCCCTAAGCCGCCGCCGAAGTCAGAGTTAATGTGCGGCCTAATGGTAGTCCTCGGCCCCACTTGCCCACAACCAACGTCTAAGAATACACAGTCGTCTCTCTCCCGGTTCCAATTTTGATGCAGTTCCCGCATGATGTGAAATCGAAGTTTAGAGGTGAATCAAAGGCTTCAAAAAGGGTGATGTTATGAAGGTTTTGGTGGTAAGAGTGCCGGGTAGCAATAGGTTTAAGTCGGATAAATTCAAATTCAAAGACTTAGGCAAGAACTGATTCATAAGTAGAGTGATGGATAAATGGAGCAGGCACGGCAGTCATGTTGTGAATGCCAACACGATTGATACAGTCAAGAAGTTTGATAGTGACGTTAGGTGGGGTTAGGTTTACAGGAGCTGCCTTGTATAAGCCTACCGGCCTCTAACAGACTTCTTACGTTCTTATGTTCTTGTTTCTTACTGAACGTGGCTTTGTGTGTCAGGAGGGAGTGTTTACATTGTGAGTTAAGATGATATTGTATTTTTTTTCAGGAACTATACCTTTTAATCAATGGACTTGTCTCCGGTCTTTGTAATTGTTTTCTGTTTTCTTCTAGGGCCCTTGGAGGCTTAATTAAAGATTAGCTCCGTGTAGTTTAAAGTTGATGACACGACAGAGCTTGCCTCTTGTCTTTTATTTTATTTTCTTCTTATCCTTTTTATTATCATTATTCTCCTCCTTCTCCTTCCCATTCTCCTTAACCCGATGCTGCCGTTGCTTGTCTTTTTCTTTTTCTATTTTATTACTTTTCAATAATACCATTTTCCCATCCCTCATTATTTACCTCTTCGATTCCTTCCTGTCTTCGTATTTTTCCTCCACTTCATGGGTTTTCTTTTCCTCCGACCAATAATCTGAGTAATGTTCTTCCCTTTCTCCCTCCATTCACTTCTCCTCCTTCTCATCCTTTCCTCGGCGACTACTCCTCTTCCGCCCTCTCTTCCTCCTCCTCCTCCTCGTTTTTTCTCTCCTCAACTAAAAGCGATGACCTCCAGAAATATATCTGGTTGAGACAGGTGAGTGGCTTGTATTTTTAGCCTCCTCCTCCTCCTCCTCCTCCTCCTTCTCCTCCTTTTCCTCTTCCTACCCTCTCTCTCCTCCTAACCTTCTCCTTATCTTCTTTTCTCCCTTACTTCTTCCTTTTCACTTCCACTTCTTGTTCCTATCCTCACTTCCCCCTTCAACCTTCTTTTTTTCCTCCTTATCTTTCTCCTTCTACCTTACTTCTCCTCCTCTCCCTCCTCCTATCCTTCTCCTCCTTATCTTCCTCCTCCTACCTTACCTCTCCTTCCTTTTCTCCTCCACTTCTTATTCTTATCCTTACCTTCCCTTCCAGCCTCCTTTCTCTCCTCTTCTCCACTGTTCTATTTATTTACATCTATTTTTTTCATTAATTAATAAAGTAACGATCTGCTCTGTACGTTACATATTAGGCGCCTGATAAGCTTATTAATTCACTACAGCAAAATTGATAAGCTTTCTGTTGCCTGATTTTCTATGTTTTTAGGTTTCTTCCTCAATTTCTAGCTGTTACCCTCATATTCTCCTTCACTATCCTCTCTCCTTCATCTCTTCCTTCATTTTCCCCTCCTTCATCTCAACTATCCTTTCCTTTTCCTCCTCTTCCTCCACTATCACCTCTCCTCCTCCTCCTTCTCCTCCTTTTCTATTTCCTGTTCTCATTATCTTTCACTCTCTCCTTCAGCCATATCATTTTTTTCTACATTTATCATTCATCTTCCACTGTGTTACCTCATCCTTCGCTTTCAGAATATTAAAATCACAATCATCACCATCAACACCAACATCACCACTACCATCACCACCACCGCCATCATCACCACCACCAGCACCATCATCTTCTTCCTTCCACTTTTACTTTTCGAATTTTATTTTCGTCCGCATACTCTTGATCCTCTTTCATTCCCTCCCTCCTCCTCCCTTACTCTCTCTCCTTCCTTCGCCCCATCCTCTTATTAAAGCTCCTCATCCTCTCCTTCGTAAGTCCTCCTCCTCCTCCACGTCCTGTCATCCGTGATATATATATTTTCCTTTGGGGGCAAAAAAAATAAAAAAATAAAGTGTAACAAAATAGAGAAAAGAATCGGAAGGAGCCGTGCAAAAATATCAGGAAACATTGAGTGATACATAAAAGAAAGTGGGAAGGAGGAGGAGCAGGAGGAGGAGGCAGAGGAGGAAGAGGAGGAGGAGAAAGAGACACAGAAGCAGGCGAGGGAAAAGGAGGAAAGAGAGGAATGAGAGTCGTGATAGGAGAAAGGTAGACAAGAGTGAGTAAAGTTGGTGAAGAAGAGAGAAGTTAGGTGCAACGGAGGAAGGGAGAGAGAGGAAGGGAGAGAGGGAGGAGATAGGAGAGGATGGGAGGAAGGGAGGGAGGGAGGAGATGGGAAAGGAAGGGAGGAAGGGAGGGAGGGAGGGATGGGCAAGAGGGGAAAGTAACCTGATATTACAACATTAACTTAGCAACATTTCCACTAATTCCCTGCATCTAACAGACATTTGATACCCCCTTCTGGCTCTCTCTCTCTCTCTCTCTCTCTCTCTCTCTCTCTCTCTCTCTCTCTCTCTCTCTCTCTCTCTCTCTCTCTCTCTCTCTCTCTCTCTCTCTCTCTCTCTCTCTCTCTCTCTCTCTCTCTCTCTCTCTCTCTCTCTCTCTCTCCCTTCTTTACTATTATTTCCTCGCTCTCTCCCTTTCCTGCTTCCTTTCTCCTTCCTTCCCTCTTTGTTTTCTATCTTTATCTTCGTTATTTCCCGTATCTTCCCTTTCGTCCTATCTTTCCTCCCTTAATTCCCTACCATCTTATATATACTTAGTTTCCTCCTTGCTTCTTCCTTCTCTTTATCCTTGCTTTCTTTCCTATCTCCATCTCCAATCCTTCCATCTACCTCCTTCCTTGTTGAGCTTCCTTCTTCCTACCTTCTACTTCTCCCTTCTTCCTCCCTTCTTTCAACCTCCCTCTTTCTTTTCCTGTTATTTCTTTTCATATTCAATATTTATCTTTCGGTGAGCTTCCTCCTTCGTTTTCTCTGCCTCCCTCTTCCCCTCTGACCCCTTCCTTCCTTACCTTTATCTCCCTCTTCCCTTTCCCTCTTCCATCCTCATTTCTTCTCCCCCCATACCCCATTTTTTTCCTCTTACCCTCCCTTCTTTCCTTGCTAACTTTCGTATACTTCACTTGCTTACTCCTTTATTCCCCTTAACCTCTTTCCTTTCTACCCTCCTTTCTCTCCCAGTCACCTACCTCACTCCCTCCCTACCCTTGCAACCCTCCTTCCCTCCTTTCCTTCACCCCTCCTTCCCTGCTCCCTTCCTCCTCCTCTCCACCCCTCCCTGTAGGTGTCGTAATAGCGTGAGGCAACTCGCAGCGAAACTGTAAAAACTCCGGTGCTTCTATAATTTACATAATTACCCGGGGAGTCTCAGTAAAAGCCTCACGATCAATTAAGAATATAAAAACGAGGCAATTGGTGCATTAAAATTCATGAAGCAGGAGTCGCCGAGGGGCCAGGAAGGGAATCAATAGCAGACGCCTCAAGAAACGCTGTACAGGTGACTGGGCTGAAGGGGCTGGGCTGGGTTGGGTTAGGGGGAAGGATTCGGGGGTTATTGAGACGGGGAGCTGCCAGAAGGGAGTGGGTGATGGTTAGGGGTGTCAAAGGGAAGGCTTGGTTAGTAGGAAAGGTTGTGGAGTTCTAAAAGTGTGTGTGTGTGTGTGTGTGTGTGTGTGTGTGTGTTGAAGGGGGGGGAGGTGCGTGTGTGTGGAAGTGGTCGGTATGTTTGTGTGCGTGTTTGAGTGTGTGTGTGTGTGTGTGTGTGTGTGTGTGTGTGTGTGTGTGTGTGTGTGTGTGTATTGAAAAAAAGGATCATTTAAGGGAAAACAAAGGCCAGAATGTATTTTAAAGGAGAGGGAAAGACATACTAGTAAGTGAAAAAGAGGCAGTAATGAGATATAGCTGTGAAATATAATAGGTTTAGGGAAGAAAAGAACAGGATATTTAAATACAACACGGACGAACGGAGAGCACCAGTGAAATTGTGAAAAAAAAATCAAAAAGAGAATATACAACAAACAAAAGAAGAAAATACATAAAAAGCAAGAAACGAAGAAGATATAAAAAAAGTGCATACCAAGAAAAATTTAGATTAAAAGAAGAAATGATAGACAGAGATAAGGAGGGAGAGAAAAAGCATGCAGCTGTGTTGATGATGAACCCCTTGAAGTTTGCAGTAAAAACAAAGAGGAATTACTGAAAGAGAACGAATAAAAAAATATCAGAAACTGTGAGTGTAGAAATTTTGCAGCGCGGAAGCGATACGACGAAAAAATAGATTAAAGATTGGAGTAAAAGTCAAAGGAATTAGAACAAAAGTGCGCGCGAAAAAGTGTAGAATACTTATTTCGAGAGAAGCACAAAATTTCAAACAAATAAAACAATGAAAAAATAATAATACAGAAAAAAAAACAAGAATGACAAATTGAAAATGTAAAAGAAGGAAAGACATACAAACTCAGTGAAATCAGATACAAAAAATAAATAAAATGATAAAATAAAATAGAAAGGAAGTGAATGGTGTATCTGTGCACGAGGACAACACTAGGGCACGAAAGAAGGAAGCAAAACACCGTAAAACACATTAAAACACACACAAAAGCACTGAAAATAGGAAAGACGAGGAATGAACAGCGACGGGAGTTTGAGTGATCTCTTTCTTTTATTTTCATTTTCCCTTGATACCCTTTTTTTATGGATTTCAATAATGATAATGAGAAAATAAATATGAGTAATAAAATAGTAATAATAATAATAATAATAATAATAATAATAATAATAATAATAATCTGTGGAATGAATATGGAGTTGAATGAGATGTAGGAGGAGGAACATGATGTAAATTGAAAGGGTTGAATAGATAAGGGTAAGAAATGGAAGGCAGTGTTTTATGAGTGTGTGTGTGTGTGTGTGTGTGTGTGTGTGTGTGTGTGTGTGTGTATGCCAGGTAGTAAAATGTTTCGGTGATACTAAAAATTCCTTTGTGCCCGTAGTAGGAACAAACCAACACACACACACACACACACACACACACACGCGGACACACACACACACACACACACACGTACGTCGCATGTGCGTGTAAACGATGTCAGTCAGGTAGTTCTTTTAGTGCGTATTTCTGGTTCGCTGTTTTCATTTTCGACACAACAATTTCCCCTCCGTGACTTGAGGATGAAAAAAAAAAATACTGAAAGAGAAATAAAAAAAATACTAACGAGAAAAATAAACAAGAAATAAGAAAGTGTTGTTGTTTTGTAGTTTTAATGAAGGAATAAGAAATGGTTTGAAAGCAATATAAATAAATAAATAAAATAGAAAACATAAATAAACAAAAACAAAACAAAAAACGTAAAACATAAACATGATATAAGTAATACTGTCTTTTATATGTTATGTTCTAATGAAGAAAAAAAAAATAAAAGAAAAAAAAAAAAGGTATTCACAAAGGCAAAACGATTTAGAAATGTTCAGTGGAATACAATACTTAATTAGTTAGGCTTACCTCTCTCTCTCTCTCTCTCTCTCTCTATCTCTCAAAGAAAAAGGAGAGAGAGAGAGAGAGAGAGAGAGAGAGAGAGAGAGAGAGAGAGAGAGAGAGAGAGAGAGAGAAGGAGACTGACTGACTCGTGTTATTGAGGGAATTTAATATCCTCGTTTTCTCTCAAAGTTAGACGTCGAAAGTTAACCCTCGGCGTGCATTTTTACGGCGGGAGATGGATGCGGCTGGAGTGAGAGACAGGGAGTGAGCGAGTGAGAAGGGGAAGAAGGAGTGAGGGTGACGGAGAGTGAGGGAGAGAGATGGAGGTAGGGGTCGAAGGAGAGTGAGCGAGTGAGAGACAAGGAGTGAGCGAAAGAGTGAGGCAGGGTACAGGAGAGGGAGAGTGACGAAGCGAATGAGTGATACGGAGAGTGAGGGAAGCGAGTGAGGCTGTGAGAGAAAGATGCAGGGATAGAGCGAGTTACGGAGGGAGAAAGGGAAAGTGAGGCAGGGAAAGAGAGAGGGAAAGAGAGAGTGAATGAGTGAAACAGACAGTGAAGGAGGAAAGTGAGGCAAAGGGAGGAGGGTAAGGAGAGGAGGAGAGGGAGACGGAAAGTGGGAGACGAGAGTGCGGCAGAGAGAGACAGAGAGGCAGAGAGACATGGCAAGGTCAAGTTTTTGGCACATGTCGCAAAAAAACAAAAAAAATGTACCACAGGAAAAAAAAAGCTGATGAGTGAGAGGACTAGGATATGAGGGATAGCCGAGAGAGATAGTGAGATAGAATTAGAGAGATAGAGAGAGAAAGGGAGAGAAAGGGGGGGAGTAGGAGGGGACAAGCAAGCGATGGTGGGCAAAGAGAAAAAAAATAGTAAAAAGTTAGTTCTAAAAGAGAGAGAAAGAGAGAGTGAAGGAAAGATATGACTGCAAAAGAGGTAATAGAGCAAAACTGAATTAAATTAAAAGAAAATATAAGAGAAATAACTAAACATACAGCACTGAAGGAAATAGTGGATGTCTTACCAATCCCCAACAGCATTCAACAGCATTGGATGAAGAAAGAATGAAAGAGGTTGAAGGAAGCGAAATGAAGGAGAGAGCGAGAAAATATAAAAGGGAGGCCTCGGGAGTGTAGAAGAGAAAGAGTGATGGAAAGAGGAGGGGAGAGCAAGTGGGGGAGAGAGGAATAGACGGAGGAGGAGAAGGAATAGGAGAAGGATGAATAGAAGAAGATGAACGTAAGGAGGCGAGAGCTAGCGATTATAGAAATATATGAAAGAAAGGCCGAAGAGAAAAAAGAGAAAGAAAGAGAGATAAACAGAAAAAGAGAGAGGCAAAAAGGGGAAGAGAGGGAGAGTAAGAAAGAGAGGGAGAAAAAGGGAAACAGAGAAGGAAAGAACTTACGTAAGGAAAGAAAGAGGTAAGCAGGGGGAGAAGAAGAAAGAAACAGAAAATAAAGGAAGAGAGGGAGAAGAGGAGAGAAAGATTGGTAAGAAGAGGGAGAAAAAGAGAGAGATAGAGAGAGAAGCAGAACAAGGACGAGAGAAAGAGAAAGGTAAGAAAGATAAGGAGAGAGAGGGAGAAAAAGAGAAAGAGAGGGTGAGAGAACCGAGCCTTCAACCATTTTTCGAAACCAATTTCAACGTAACAGAATTTTATTGAGAGCGGCGGGTCGAGGCGGCGAGGAGAGGAGCCTGTTATATATAGCCGCCTTTTTTGCCCGTCTACCTGCCCGTCTTTGTTTGCCTCTGGTTTTCCTGCCTGTCTGCTTATTTCCCGCCGAGTCTCTGGCGCACTTACGGCGTCAGGGCATCAAACAAACCCCGCCGCTGGAAGGTGTTCGCTCCCGGAATATATATTTGGGGGCGTGATGGACCCACCTCACTCTCTTTCTCCTGGCCGCGTGGGAGAGATAGATAGCTGGAGAGAGAGATAGATGGATATAGATAGACAGATAGAGAGAGAGAGAAAACGAGAAGAAGAAAGAGCAAGAAAAGCAACGGTAAACACAAGAACAAGACCATAAGGAGTAGTAGTAGTAGTAGTAGTGGTGGTGGTAGTAGTAGTAGTAGTAGTAGTAGATGTAGTAGTAGTAGTAGTAGTAGTAGTAGTAGGAGGAGGAGGAGGAGGAGCAGGAGGAGGCATAAAGGGTAAGATAGGGAGGAAGAAGGAAGTGACGGGAACGGAAGGGAGAGAGAGAGAGAGAGAGAGGTTGGTTGGTTGGTTGGTGTTCTCTCTCTCTCTCTCTCTCTCTCTCTCTCTCTTGGAGAGTTAAGAGTGACGTAACGCCTAGGGGATCTCTCTCTCTCTCTCTCTCCATCTATCTATCTATCTATCTATCTCTCTATTTATGTGCGTAAAGATCTCTCCCTTTACCTAATTTTCGATCTCCTTCAACTTCAAGCATTACCAAACTACCGTAAGTCAATCTAGCGTGGTGCCCCCGGGATGATTACGCATGCCTGGGATATTCATCTTTTCGACAGCCTATCTGGACACCCTTAGAATTTGTTGCTGGCGATGGCACCCGAGGGACGAATCCATCTGCCCCTGTTTATGGCTCGTCCCAATCTAGGTAGGTCGAGCTGACTCTGTGCGCTGGTGATGACTGGGGAGGACTGGTGATAATCGTGACCACTGGAGGGTGATGGCAGATACTTTCTACACTAATTGATGAGATATTCCCTGCTTCTGGTTTGCTTTAAATTGGTACCATTAAACAGTGAAAGATAGATCGTAAAAGATGTACAGTGCCGAGATTGCTACTTTCTTCATTAATTTGATAACACACACTCTTGGCTTCTGGTTTGCCTCTCGGTAGTAAGGTGGTAAAACATGGAAGGTATATTTCAGACCGTGTGGAGAAAAATTAGCTCAGATGAGGAAATTCCTGTAGGAAAGAGATTAAAAGCAAGGATAAGTACAGAAAGGGGAATGAAAATACAGTTTATGGGTTTAACATTGACACTAAGTGGGCATCGTGGATTGAGGAACCGAGAAAGCTTGAAGATACATGCAGTGATAGTTTAAATTCATAAGTGGACAAGGGCAGGCCATTATCATGCGAGGAGCTGAGAATCTGTAGATGGACAACCGATGTAACACAGAAGCCCCGGTGTTCTACAAGCGGGGAGAACAGATAAGCAAGTGCCTGTATGAAATTACAATGATGGAGAATGCAAAGGTTCTGTAGTGACCTAATAATGGATGATGATGATGATGATGATGTTAAATAGAAGATTGAGGGCGATAACTGAAGGACCTCCCCCCCCCAACCCCCACCCCACCCCACCCACACACACACACATTCACACACAAACTTCTCCTTCCTCCTCTCTTCCTCCTCCTCCTCCTGCCACCTTTCTCTCCTGTGTAGCGTACAAATTTGCTCTTATTAAAACTTCGTAATGAGGTTCCAGATGTGGCTGCCGTTTTTTTCGTCGTCCTTCGCCGGCACTCAAAGGGTAAACTAAACAAAAAGAAATGCAGCGAAAAAAAACTGCACACACACACGCACGCCAAGTTACGGATGAAATGCTGGCGTGTTTTGGCGCCGAGTTTGTGGGATATGGCAAGGAAGTTCGTGTGTGTGTGTGTGTGTGTGTGTGTGTGTGTGTGTGTGTGTGTGTGTGTGTGTGTGTGTGTGTGTGTGTGTGTGTGTGTGTGTGTGTGTGTGTGTGTGTGTGTGTGTGTGTGTGTGTGTGTGTGTGTGTGTGTGTGTGTGTGTGTGTGTGTGTGTGTGTGTGTGTGTGTGTGTGTGTGTGTGTGTGTGTGTGTGTGTGTGTGTGTGTTATTTTTTGGTTGGAGGTGCTAGCCGATGTGGAGGATAAAGGAGAACAAGAACTAGGGCACCAAGAACATGAACAAGAAAAACGTGAAGATCAAAAACAAGATGATGAACGAGAACAGGAACAGGAAGAACAAAAAGAAGGGGTGGGAGGAGGAGGCAGGACGAGTATGGTAGGGGCAGCAGACGCAACACGGGAAGGGAAAGGAAGGGCACGCTGAGGGGGTGAGGGGAAGAAGGGAGAGGCCGCCGGGTTGGCCTGGACAGGTGCAATTAACTCGACAAATCACGGACAAGTCGTGCCTCACCCGCCTGGTTATTGCACTCGGTTATGGCGCGAGTCACATACGGACGTTTAGCTAATTTGGGGATGCCGCTCCACCGGCTACTGGGTAATGGCGCGGCCCGGGGCGAGGACAAGAAAAAAAGGACCTTAGTATATTTAAAAAGATTTGGTTAGTCCGTTTTTCTTCTTTTTGCGTTATGAGAAAAAATGTCTGCATGTTTTGTTTGCATATGAACTTTAAAAAAATAATTTTATCTTTTCTACCGGAGATGAAAAAAAAAATAGTTTGTTTTAGAAGTTATCTTTTTTATAGTTTGCATGCAGAGGTTTGCGTGCCTTGATTTTATTTTTTTATATTGGTGTGAAATTTTATCCATATTGTTTTAGTTCAAGCGGCGGTAAAATCGTGACAGGGCAAATAAACGAGTCTCATCCACCATTCAACACACCGCCATGAAATATCAGAACTTCGGTAGAAGTATTTCCTCAACATTATATCAATCTGATTATTAATGAACACACATGTTCGCACGCACGCAAGCCAGCGAGTACCTGCGCGCTCGCACACACACACACACACACACACACACACACACACACACACACTTAGAGAGAGAGAGAGAGAGAGAGAGAGAGAGAGAGAGAGAGAGAGAGAGAGAGAGAGAGAGAGAGAGAGAGAGAGAGAGAGAGAGATTTTAATCAACCACCTATTTAGTTCTGCTATCATGAACTACAAACAGCGGGTCGCCTTGTACAATCAGGGAAGCCAGACAGACATTGCGTCACAGGCAGTGTTGCAGCTCACCGCCAGACTGAAAAATGTGTGTGTGTGTGTGTGTGTGTGTGTGTGTGTGTGTGTGTGTGTGTGTGTGTGTGTTATTTTTGTCATCCTTTAGCTTAATACGAAAATTAATCCTCATAAATCCATTAATTTTATTACATTCTTATTAAATGAATAAAGAAAAATGCGCTTTTGTTTTCGCTTCGTACATGTTCTTGCTGCCGACGCTGAAACAAACAAACAAATGCCTATTATCCATGGCATTTATTTTCTTTTTATTACGTGCAATTTTCGAGTTCTGATATTTTTATTTCTGTATTCCTCGGTTATTCTGTGCGTGGAAAATGTTTGCTCTTAACGTATTCCTCTGATCTCTGTAACACTCATAACGATGCCCAGCTGTGCGTTTCACTCTTAATTCACCATCTGACCTTCGTGTTTTCAGGTCATCGTCATTAATATTCGTTTAATGCGTGATTTACCTGAGCAGGTGTTGAATTATCTCATCATGACCTTGAAAATTATCTCATACATGTTGCAAATAGATTTACGGTGACTTTCCAACATTCTCTCTCTCTCTCTCTCTCTCTCTCTCTCTCTCTCTCTCTCTCATAAACCTTGACCCTTGTGCGAAACAATGAAGAAGAAAATAAAACACAAAAAAAGCCTCACAGAAATCAATGAAACGTTCCCCCGAAATATATTTTAAAGTCGGTGCGATATTTTCTTTCCAAACAAAAATGTCGTATATTTGTTGCGCAATATTTATATCGGTGATCATTATTAGGTAGCTCTTTAAGTGAATGTGAGTTAATGACAAAAATAATTACTAAAAAATTATGGCAATGAAAAGTTATGTTTTTTTTATAATGAACTGTGATAATTACTATTACTAAAAAAATATGAAGTGAAAAAAAACATGTAAGAAGCTGCAAGAATACTAAAAAGACAAAAGAAAACTCCCTCCACACCTAAAAGCGCCGTGATTACCGTAAGCTGCGAGTATGTATGTTTACATGCAAATATGTCTCGAAAGCTCATTATATTGTTCATGAAAGCAATGAGGCTCCATTGTCGGGACGTGACGGGTGGCAGGCCGCCGCCCCGCAGCGCCCGGCCCGCCGCGGCTTGGCCTCTACCGCCCCCGACGCTGCGGCCCGAAGTGGCGTGTCCCGCGAGGTGTTTTTGGGGCCACGCATGAGGCTGAAGATGAAAAGCTGCAGTCCGTGTGTTGTTACCATTTCTTAGAAGTGCGTTGGCCGCTCAACTAAGCTGATTATTTTCAAGTCTCGGGCGTGTTAGCTTATAATTATCGTCCGTGCGTCAGGTGATGCGAGGGGACGGGAGGATAAATAAGGGAAGCCGCGCCAGAATGAGAAATAATGCACAAATGAATGCCGCTCATACGATTTAGCGACGCCTGAAATACAGCGTGACACGCCGCCGTGCGCGCGGCGGTCACGAGGCCTGGCCGGTGCGGCTATATTTGGGATTAAAGGAAGTGTGTTGGACGGCTCGTTCACGCCGCCCACGGCCGTCCCGCGGCCCTTCTGCTCCATCACTGCCGTCACTGCCCGCGTGCGTGAGACCCCGAACTGATATATATATATATATATATATATATATATATATATATATATATATATATATATATATATATATATATATATATATATATATAAAATGTGTGTGTGTGTGTGTGTGTGTGTGTGTGTGTGGGTGGGTGGGTGGGTGTGAGTGAGGGGGTAAAGTGGATTTCAATGAAATCTGATAAATATTATATGGCAAAAAAATAATGAGAAAACATGCATGAGTTTCAACAACAACAAAAAATTTCACCCAATGAGCCGAGCCTTGAAAAGACTGGAGGCGGAAATATCTAGGGAAGAAAAATAAAACAAGTGAACCGTGGAAAGCTGAAGCCTGTCACGTTATGTTGCATGATGCGTCACTCGTGTCTGTGTGTGCCCCGCGAGGCCGCCACGACGCCGGCGAGGCCCCTAGCCACACACCCGACCAGGCAGGGCAGCACCCCCCCCCCCACACACACACAGGGGGGAGAGAGAGAGAGAGAGAGAGAGAGAGAGAGATATGCTCAGCCAATCAGGTTCCCATTCCCATAGACACGTGAACCTACTTTTACGGATGTGCCTTATCACTCCCACAGAAAGTCAGTCTCTCTCTCTCTCTCTCTCTCCACACCCACCGACACACACACACACACACACACGCACCATCCCATTTCTCCCTCCCCTACTCCCCCAACCCACTCACTCCCTCACTCCCTCCCTCACTCCCTCACTCACTTAGGCAGTAAAATGTGGCGTTCACCATCTGATAGAAACTCCAAATGAGAAAAATTAGTGTCCTCGTTAGGAGTCAGAATGTATTGTTCACGCGGACAATGGCTCACTGAGGCTCGTTAAAACATCTTGAGTCGAGAGTGGCTCCCTTCGTGTCTCCTCTCTCCTCTCCCTCCCTCTCGCCCTCCTTCTCTCCCTCTCTCTTTCTCCTCCTCCTCCTCCTCCTCACATATCCATCTGCTTTCTTTTTCTTCTCAGTTTCACGCTTTCTTTCCCTCTTTTCCTTCTCTTTCTTCATTTGTCCTGCCTTCACTCTCCTCTCCTCCTTTCCTCTTACTTTTCCGCTCATACATCCATCTATCTGCTTCTATATATGTCTCCTTCCTTTTTTCCTAGGTGTCCTGTATCTCTCCCAATCTCTTCGTTCTTTTCTTTTTCATTTGTTGTTCATTCTTCGCTTTTTTCTGCTTCTTTCTCTATTATTATCTCTTTCTCCTCTTTTTCCTTCTCCAGATTATCCCTCTTTCATCCTCCCTCTTCCTCTCCCTTTCTCCCTCCTTCCTCTCCTTACTTATTACTTTTGCTTTTTAGTTTCCCTCTTTCTTTTACTATTTATTTCCTCCTTTTTATCATTTGCTATTCATCCGTTGCTTCTTTTCTCTTAATATTACTTTCTCAACTCCTTCAGATCAACTCTCTCTCTCTCTCGAACAATCGCCGCCAAGTGAAAATTAGTTCTTGTGACAACAGATTTTTGGGGTCGTAAGGAACAACTTTTTAAGGATTACGACACACTGTATTGATCTTTACTAATGCTGCTATTGTGGGGTCTCCTTCGCTTTTATTCTTTTATTTTTTTTTGCGAAGGATTTCAATAACCACTATTTTCTTCGTATTTCAACATTTGCTCTCTATTATTTTTTTGCGTGATTCCTGATTCCATCTTTAGTATCCTTGTTTTTTTTTTTAGCTTTTCTTTCATCTTCAACAAAACGTTACTTTCCTTTTTGATTTCACCTTCGAGGTTTTTTTTTTCTGTCTTTCCTACCATTCTTCTTACACAAAACATTACCTTTCTTCATTATGATATCACCTTCTATATCATCTCTTCTTCTACTCGCCTTCCATGGTTCTTGAACAAAACTCTACTTTCCTTTATATTTCTCTTTCGATATCATCCTTTCTCTACCTCGCCTTCCATTCTCTTTCTTCAACAAAACATTACTCTCACTTATTTTAATTTCACCGATATCATCTTTTTCTTCCGCCTCGTCTTCCATTCCCTTTCAACGAAACATTACTCTCCTTACACCATACATATCCCAAACATCTTTTCAACAAGTCCCCCTGTTTTCACTTTTTCCCTCTCTGCAATACAATACGTGATCATTTACATCTCTCTTGTTCCCTTTCTCTTACCCGCTGCTTTTTCCCTCCTTGCCCTCCACTCTCCTTTAGCAGGCAAGTGTATTTTTGGAGCTAGAGGACTCGGGGCTATGGATGAGAAGGAGGACTGGACGGACAAGTGGATTATAGATGACTCAAGTGGTGGGCCGCCTGTGTTTTCTCCTCTCTCACAGCGGGGGAGAGGGAGGTGAGGACGCGAAGACAAAGAGGGGAATAAAAGTACAGCTTCGGCCTATGAAAAACCCGAGACGTGAAGTAGAAGCTCGAAAGGGGAGAGCGAAGGAGCTTGAGAAATGGACTGGAAAACCTGGATGGACAATGGAGAGCTGAAATTGACGGTTGAAGTAGTCGATGGATCCTTTGGTGATAAGCTTTGTTGTGTTCGAGGCAGGGAGGGAGGAAGAGAGAGAGGGAAGGAAGGAGGGAAAAAGAGGGAGAGAGAGAGAGAGAGAGAGAGAGGGTCGGAGGAGGAGGAGAAGGGAACTATACACACAGTTCTAGGGCTTTCAAGAGTGACCGACCCGTAAGCAATTTTCCCTCGCCTCTCCCTCTCTCTACAAGGGGTCGAGGCCGTGTGTTTCTCTCTCTCTCTCTATCTATCTCTCTTGATGTAATATATACACCATTAAACAGTTACGTTGAGGCTTCACTAAGTAGTTCACCCCAACTCAAATTTCCCGGCAGCGCTTCATATCTCATTTTCCTTTAATTATCTCGCTCTCGGGGTCGAAAAGGAAAAAAACTATTTATATCATTCCGCGTAAAAGATTAATTATTTACAAAACTTTGGAAATCCTCACGGTTGGGTGGAGGGTGGGGGAAGGGGGAGGGGGGAGGGGGAGGAAAAAATGCCTTTGAAATTCAGGAGCAAAATAATTAAAGAATAATGATGAAAACATGATGAATTATTCAGCGGGGATCCTAATGCCTGGAACTGTCGACTCCACGTATTCACTATATCAACAACAAACTTTTTATTTTATTTTTTTCTTCTTAATATGAAAAAAAAAAAAAATCTTCCCGGGCATGAAACGTTGACGCGAAAGGAACCTGGTTGTGTGTAGTGTGTGTGTGTGTGTGTGTGTGTGTGTGTGTGTGTGTGTGTGTGTGTGTGTGTGTTTCCTGCTTGGTTACCACTCCCTCTTCATCTCCTAAACAAACAGACGAACACACCACCCCAAAAAAATAGAGCAACTAAGTGACAACACAGCAAGCAGGTTAGATTGGGGTCGAAAAGTCGTCAGGTCAGTTCAGGTCACGTCAGGTCAGGTTACGTCAGGTTAGGTCAGGTCAGATCAGGTTAGATTAGGCCAGGTTAAGTTAGGTAGGTCACGCCAGCTCAAGTCAGGCCAGGACAGGTCATGTGAGGTCAGGTCAGGTTAGGTTAGGTCATTTCAGGTCAGATAAGGTTTTGGTTGGGTTAGGTCATGTCAGGTGAGTTGAGGTGAGGTCAGGTTAGGTTACGTCATTACAGATCAGATGGGGTTAGGTTGGGTTAAGCTATGTCATGTCAGGTGAGGTGAGGTGAGGTGAGGTCAGGTTAGGTTAAGTTAAGTTTAACACCATTACACACAACAGGAAAAACGACATCAACCACAAAGCGCCGACCATGACCAAGTATAATAAACAACTTTAATATCACTACCGTTACCACTTACCACTACTACTAACGCCACTCCACCCACCACCATACAAAAGAAAACATTATAGACGACAACAACAAAAAAGACGAGGGAACAATACCACCACCAACACCATCACCCCAACTAACACCACCACCAATACCAATACCATTACGACCAACAACCCCTCCCCCTCCACCACCATCACCGCCACCACAATAAAGACAGCAACACCGAAAAAAGAAAACCTCGACCTACACAGATGATTGATTAGCTTAATAAGGCGTGGGCAGGAGCACCTTTGCAGAGCGCCCACAGGTAAGCATAAGGTTAGGAATCAAGGTCACACGAGCACCACCAATAAGCCGAGGTCACTCCCACGTTTCCCTAAGAGGTCAAAGAGTATTCAGCTCCTCGCGAAAGGTTAAACACACTCCCAAAGGCTATTTCCAGATGTCTCAAGGATGCTGTGATGAGCTGAAAGGTGAAAGGGAAGGCATTCAATACATTCGTGAACCTCATTGTGCTTTCATTTAAGGTCTCGCTAGAATACAATAGGTCAAGGTAACTGAGAATCTTAAAACACACTCCAAAAGTCTATTTCCAGATGTCTCAAGGATGCTGTGATGAGCTGAAAGGTGGAAGGGGAGGATTTCAATACTTTCTTAAACTTCATTGTGCTTTCCCATAATTTCTCGCTTGAATACAATACGTCAAGGTCGCTAAAAATGTTAAACTCTCTAAAATGTTTGCTGCAGGAATTTCAAGTGTGCCGTGACAAGTCGAGTAGCGAAAACAATATATTTTCGTTCATTTAAGAAGCTCAATTTGTCTCTTCTGAAGATAGAACAGCAGTATAATAGGACAAGGTTGCCTAAGTGGTTCGATTCCCCAGAGGTTAGTTTCCAGGATTCCAAGATAAGCCGAGAGGTGGAAAAAAAGCAATTCAGTCCATCTTCGTTATTTCTTCAAGGACATCTAACTATTTTTTATTTGCGATTCAACACCATCCAGAAGTCACTTTACCATCCATCCCTGTCAGGAGTAGTCAAAGGTGTCAAGTGATCAGCAGCATCTAGGAGTCACACACGGCTGCTGGAACTCAAGAATTCATGGAGTCAAGAGTTAAGTTTGTTCATCAGAGTTCGCAGACAGACAGTGATTCTCAACATCAAGTAGAGATCGATGTTATTCAGGACGGTGAAGACGGTAAAGAAGATGTGTGATGGTGAAGAAGTGTGATGGAGATGTAAGATGTGTGATGTAGATGCGTAATGGAGAGGATGTGTTATTGAGATGTGTGATGGTGATGTTTGATGGATAAGATATGTGACAGAAACTTCAAGCCCCTTTCCAAAGACACACCGAGTCTCCCAAAAGCTCCCCTTGGGCGTATAAAGTGAGACATTCAAGCAGTTCAAGAAGGCCAAGGAAAGAGTTACTCATTTCCAAGAAGTGCCAATAGACCGCCGGCATTAAGGGGGAACAAAGGTGTGTGCCATGCAAGAGAACGATGTCAGGCGGCGGCGTAAAGGTCACGTCCTTGCCGGAGGTGAAGGTCACGCGGCCCGCCGGGAATCCTCTGAGCCTCGTGCCGCGCGCTCCTAAATCCTCTCTTCGCGGCCTAAAAAACTCGCTTGTAAATAAATCGAAAAGAACTTATTTCCTGACCCGACTTTTGTTGGGACACGGATTGGCTGGCGGGCTTTCCAACTTATTTATTTGTGGAGTTAACAATTTAGGCAAACACTAAAACATTCATTCGTGTCTGTTTTTTTTTTTTCATTCCGTCCGTCATTAGTTTATCTGTTTCCCTAGATCAGTTTAGTATTATTCGTTCGTTCCGTTTTTTTTTTTTTTTTTTTTTTTTGCTGTTGGTTAGTTTGGGTTGAGTGGCGTAACTGTAGATGGAAAGTATGATTAGTGTTAACCCCATTTTCATACATACTCAAAACTATATATTCTCTTTCCTCATTCACACTTCTTGTAATTACTAAATATGAGGGAGTCGTTTTGGTTGACTGGCATTACTTTAAAAATTCAGTGAGTAGATAACAGTTAACCCTTCCTTTATACATATTCTTAACACTATCCCTTTTGTTCATTCATCTCCCTTGCAATTACTATCGATGTGGGTCTCTGCAAAAACAACCGAGTCTCACACCGATGAACGTCAATCCACATCTGCCCGACAAACACCTTCCGCTGATACAGATGGACAAGGACACGAAGAGCTACAGGGCCTCAGGGAGTGAAGGTGTGTGAAGGTGAGCTCAGGCCATCCGGTGAGGTATAACGGAATGCGAGGAAGGGAATGAAATGGACATGATTGAGCAGAATGAAATGGTAAGGAAAGCAATGGTTGGTAAAAGGTTGTTTGCTTCTACTCGGTTGTTTTGTGTTCCGGCGCTGGTAAATAATAGCCTTTGACTTCGTGGGACTTGAAGGGAAATGCTGTCGGGATTGCGAAAGAGGAAAATAAGTGGAATAAAGATAAGAGGATCAAATATATGTCCAAGAAAGAGTAAAGGAAAGAGGAGACATACAAGAGCAGGATTGCGTGTTTTTTTACTTGTTTTTTAATGTTTCTGTCTGTCTGTCTGTCTGTCTCAACCCCTCTCGTAATCCCCCTTTTCCCCCTCTCACTTCCCTTCGTCTCCCCTCTCCTGCCTCCCTTTCAAACCCCCCTTTCCTCCTTTTAACCCTCCTCCTCTCCTATCTTTCACCTCTTCCCCCTCTCCTTCCTTTCACCTCCCAATACCCCGAGCATACGCATACACAAAAACACCTTACAGTCAACTCGTTCTTTCAACAACATCCAGTAAAGTCGTGTATCGAAGAAGCAACGAACGTAAACAGAGAAGTAAAGAGAGCAGGACAATGTTATAATAATAAACAGAAGGAACAGACACACACACTAGCACACACACAAAAAAATCACTTTACAATCAACTCTTTCTATCGTTGTCATCCACTAAAGCTGTATGTAGGAGAAGCAACGAGCATAAACATAGCAAACACGAGAAAGACAGAGAGAGGCTTGAAATATGCGAGCGGGACTTCATCTGTTGCAATAAGAAATTAAAAGAAAAACACACACGCACACTCGTTCTTTCAATAACATCCTCTAAAGCTGTGAATAGGAGAAGCAACGAACATAAACATAGCAAACACGAGAGAGCCAGAGAGAGACTTGAAATATGAGACCGGGACTTCATCTGTTGCAATAAGAAAATAAAAGGAACACACACACACACACACACACACACACACACACACACACACACACACACACACACACACACACACACACACACACACACACACACACACACACAAACACAAAAATCACTTTACAATCAACTAGTTCTCTCAATAACATCCACTAAATTTGTATATTGGACAAGCTACGGAGGCAGAACAAACCAGAGCAGGCCAGACAGAGACCATCAAGGGCAAATCCAGACGAGACTCATCATTGGAACACGCTGGAAGAGCACTAAATTAATCCCAAGACCAACAAACACCAACATGCAGAGGAGGAGAATTCTGGATAAGCCCGCCGATGCTTTACGCTCAGAACCCAACGCACTTATTTTCTTTCCGTCTCTATTATTTTTTTTTTTCGGGGGTCATAAAACTTGGAGGGAGAGGAGGGGGGGGGGCGAGGGAGCAGCCGCAATATCATTATATACACGTATTTACTTTTCCCCTCTCCGCTCTAATATTTGCTTTTAATTAATCCGCTGCACCTCGAATTCTTTTTTTATTTTTTATTTTTTTTATTTTACTCTCTCTCTCTCTCTCTCTCTCTCTCTCTCTCTCTCTCTCTCTCTCTCTCTCTCTCTCTCTCTCTCAAGGTCACAGGGAGTGTTCGTTAATGTTGTAATACTGTTTGGCTGCTTTCTGGTGACCGGGTTGAGAGAACATGGGAAAGGAGGAGGGAGGGAGGTAAAGGAAAAGGGAGGAGGGGGAACGGAAGGAGAGAAGGGGGGAGAGGAAAGGGATGGATCTGGAGGGGGGTGGAATGGAAAAGGGAGAGACGGGGAGGAAAGGAAAGGAAGGGAGGGATAAAAGGGAAAGTGAATAAAGGGAGGGAACGGATAGGGAGGGAGAGTAGGGGGAAAGGAAAAGGAGGGAAAGAGGGGAAGGAAGGGAAAGGAAGATAAAGAAGAGGGAAAAGAAAAGGAAGGGAAAGAAGGGGGAAAGGGCTAAGGGACAAAAGGGGGGTAGAAAGAGAGGGAGTGAGGGGAAATAAAAGGGAAAGAGAGAGGTGGAAGGGAGGGATTGGAACAGTGATTAAGAGAAAAACAGACACAGACAGACAGACAGACACACAGAGAGACAGACAAGCACACAGACAGCCAAACATACACAGAGAAACACACATAAAAACCGAGTCATAAAAAGCGGAACACCACACATTTAAAATACACAGAGAAGGAGAAAAAAAAAGAAAATGGCAGATAAGCAGAACAAAAACCACACACAAAAGAGAATGAGTTCGCAAAATAAAAAGGTATTCAGAATAATAGCTGTGATACGAAGAATTTCAGCAACAATAAGAGAAACACACACACACACACACACACACACACACACACACACACACACACACACAGCCCCCACCCCACTCCACCCCCATCCACCCCATAAAATATAACTAACTACATGAAGAGTCGAGGTGTTTCGTCGGGCCATAAATCACCGGAACAAGACGTGATTTACCGCTAACAAGCAAGCAACACCTCGCCTTCAAGCCAAGTGTTGCGCGCAGGTCGGGCTTGGCGAGGTCAGGTCCGTCAACACACCTGTAATTCCCCCATCGCGGAATGCCTAATGAGCCCAAGTGAATGCAGGTGACCTTGACCTCCTTTGCCACGGCTCACCTGCATTGTTATTGTGCATGGGTAGGTGTGTGTGTGTGTGTGTGTGTGTGTGTGTGTGTGTGTGTGTGTGTGTGTGTGTGTATTTATCTAGTTGTATTTACCTAGTTGTGAAATAAAGGAAAAGAGCGGTACCAGGCTCGTGCTGTCCAGTCTCCATAACACTTATTATTCAGTTTGGCTTTAAATTCATGAATCGTTTTTGCACACACAGTCTCCTCGTCAAGTCCGTTCCATGTAGTTATGCTTCTGTAAGGAAAACTGTATTTCTTGATGTCTCTCCTACAGTCGCTCTTCTTCAATTTCTTACTATTCCCTCTTGTCACACTTTCGTCACGTACCACTAAGTCTTCCCTGTCCAATCTATCCAAGCCTTCTTGTATTTTGTATAATGAATGCTATTAGGTCCCGTCTCTCTTTTCTTCTCTCCTGTGTTGTTAGTCCCAACATCTCCAGTCTTTCTTCATAAGTATGTTCTCTCAGAGTTTCCGGTAATCTAGTCGCTGCTCTGTGTATTCTTTCCAACTTTCTAATTTTTTTCTTCAATCTAGGTGACCACACTAATGCTGCATATTCCAGTCTTGGACGTAATATCGATGTTATTAGTTTCATCACCATTTCTTCATCTAAATATGTAAATGCTGCTTTTATATCTCTAAGAAAATTGTATGTTTCCCCAGTTATCCGGTCTATATGTTTTCCAATGGATAACTTGTCTGGTATGATCACTCCCAGATCTTTTTTTTCATTTTTTTGATGATTCTTTCATTATTCAGAGAGTAGTTCCCCGATATTCGTCTACTGCTCTTACCAAACTCCATCACGCTACACTTCTCTGTATTGAATGTCATTTCCCATTTGCGTGACCATTCGCTTATTCTATCCTGATCTTGGCTCAGGACTCCACAGTCTTCTTCATTAGCCACCCTGCTCATTATTTTAGCATCATCAGCAAATATATTCATATAGCTTGTCACCCCTTCTGTCATGTCATTAATATATATTACAAACATAATCGGAGTCAACACCGATCCTTGGGGGACTCCACTAGTCACTTCCATCCAACTTGATTTATTGCTCCTAATTACTGTTCTCATTTCTCTCTTCGTCAAAAAGTCCAATATATGAACCACCCAGACCTCCAACATGATTAAGTTTTCATATTAATCGCTTGTGTGGTACTTTATCAAACGCCTTCTTTAAGTCCAGATATACACAATATGCCCAACCGTCCCTTTCTTGTATTATATCAATTACTCTTGAACAGAAGCTGATCAGATTAGTTACACAAGATCCTCCTCCTCTGAATCCGAACTGGCTATTTGTTAATATACTGTTTCCTTCTAAGTACTCCACCCATCTGTTTTTTTTAATAATTTTCTCACACATCTTTGCTACTGCACTTGTTAATGACACTGGCTTATAGTTCAACGGGTGTTCCTTACTTCCTCCTTTATACGAACAAAATGAAGAGAAAGGAAACACGAAGATCCGGGTGAAAAAAATTATAATCCCGGCCTCTTTTTCCTCTTGACGCTGAGGGAAAGAATGACCTACGTATCGTTTTTCTCAATTCTACGAAAACAAAACTGATAAAAATGATAATAATGAAGAAAGTAATCCTCTTGTTTCTGGGGGAGCGAATGACTTACATCAAGTTATCCTCAATTTAATGAACACGAAACTGAACATAATAAAGACAACGAAGGAAAAAATAAAAAAAATAAGGAAAACGGACATAGGACAAACTCAAGAGGACGAAGAAAATCACAATATCTAACTGACGCAATTTTAATCCAGTCTTCCTTTTCCTCTGGTTTCTAAAGGGAGCGAATGACCAACATCCAGTTTTACTCGATTTCATGACAACGAAACCGGTCAAAAAAATTATGACAACGCTGAAAATAATCCTGACCTCCCTTTTTCCTCCTGTCTCTGAAGGGAGCGAATGTCCAGCATCTAGTTTTCCTTAATTTATGAAAAGAAAACTAGGAAAAAAGTGTGATAACGAAGAAAAAAAGTAAATACAAAGCAAAATTACACTGAATACATTACTCGAATATATATAATAATTACCACCGGCGTATTTATTTTTTCTTATACGAGTAACATCAGAAAAAAAACTCAGCGTGAAGGAAAATGAATATACACACACAAACTATTAATATAACAACATATCTATACTTTTTATGACATTTTTATTTTAGACACGCACGCACCCACCACCACCACCGTGATGAACCTAATGGCAATGTAGATGTAAACATAAATGAATATCTAAATGGAAAAAAATATCACACGCACACACACACACACACACACACACACACACACACACACACACACACACACATAAACAACAACACAATAATAATAATAATAATAATAATAATAATAATAATAATAATAATAATAATAATAATAATAATAATAATAATAATAATAATAATAATAATAATAATAATAATAATAATAATAATAATAATAATAATAATAAAACACGTAAGTAAAAATGAACACACCAGAAAAGAAAATGAAATCTGGAACTCCAACCGCGAAATTGAAACAAGACTGACGTTACCTTTGACTTCTAACGTTAATTCTTTCTCTCTCGCTTCGAAAAAAAAAAAAAAAAAAGATAAATGTAAAAGGCGATGACCCTGAAATACCTGACCTTTCCCACACCTGCGTCGCTATTCCCAGGTGACACGAGGACATGTTGAGGAGGATGAGGAGGAGAGGGGAGAAAGGCAGGAAGGTTGGGTGAGGAGGAAGGAGATGAAGAGGAAGGGAGAGGGAAGGGAGACGGTAGGAAGATATAAACAAGGGCACGGGCTAAAGAGAGAGAGAGAGAAGGGGAGAGGAAAAAAGATGAAGGTAGAAGAGGAAGAAAAAGGAGGAGATGAAAACGAACAAAAAGAAGAACGAGAAGAACAAGATATAAAGAAGACGGAAAACAGGAACAAGAATAAAAATAACCGTAACAATAACAAAAGAACAAAAGAACAATACAAGAACAAAAGCGAGAAGATATAAAGAACAAAAACAACAAGAACGTGAAAAAGAAAATAAAAGAATTGAAGTGGAGAAAAAAAAAACAAAGAAAAAATGCAAAAAGAAAAAGAAAGGGGGAAAAGATAAACCTAGGCCGAAGGGGAGGGAAAAAAAAAAAGGTAAAAGAAAGAAAGACAGGAAAAAAGGGAGAGAGAGGAGGACGAGGAGCATGGAAGAGAACGGAGGGACAGGGCTTCAATATCTCTCCGGAAGAAAGTCATTTGTATGTAGATTTTCGTGTTTGATTTTCCCGAGCTGAGGTAATGTGATACCTTTAGCGTTCCTATCGGCGGTGTGTGGCTTGTGGACGCGAGGGGGAGAGGAGGAAAAGGGGACAGGAGGGGGGAGGGAAGGGGAGACGGAGAGCAGGAAGAAATGAGAGAGAGAATGCGAAAGATGAAGTTAACAGTAAGGGAAGGGGCGAGGAGGAGGGGAAGAAGGGAAGGAGGGAGAGGAGAAGGGAAGAAAAGGAATATAAGATGGGAAGTAGGTGAGATGGAAGGGTGGATGAGGGCAGGAAGGAATGAGACAGAACGCGAGAGATGAAGTTAACAGTAAGGGAAGGGACGAGGAGGAGGGGAAGAAGGGAAGGAGGAAGAAGAGAAGGGAAGAAAAGGAATATAAGATGGGAAGTAGGTGAGATGGAAGGGTGGATGAGGGCAGGAAGGAATGAGACAGAACGCGAGAGATGAAGTTAACAGTAAGAGAAGGGGCGAGGAGGAGGGGAAGAAGGGAAGGAGGAAGAAGAGAAGGGGAGAAAAGGAATAGCAGATGAAAGTAGGTGAGATGGAAGGGTGGATGAGGGCAGGAAGGAATGAGACAGAACACGAGAGATGAAGTTAACAGTAAGGGAAGGGGCAAGGAAGAGGGGAAAAAGGAAAGAAGGAAGGAAAAAAAAGAGAGAGAAGAAAGAGAAGAGTGGAAATAGATGGAGGGAGGGGATGCGGAGGACATGAAGGAGTGAAGGAGAAAGCGAGAGATGAAATTGTGGGGATAGGAAGGGGACAGAAGGGAAAGGAGATGAAAAGACAGAGAATGGAAAGGAGGAAAGGAAGGGAGATGAGATGAAAGAGACTCAGAGGATAGGAAAGAGTTAAAGAGAAAGCGAAAGATGAACTCGTGAGGATAGGTAGGGGACAGGAGGGAGAGAAAGGAGATGAGAAGACAGATAATGGAAAGGAGGACAGGAAGGGAGATGGGATGAAAGGGAGGCAGAGGACAGGAAGGAGGGAGGGAGAAAGAAAACTAGAGATGGTTATGAAGAAGAGAGTAAGGCGACGAAGTTTGAGAAGGGAGGTTAAGCTTAGTGTTTTAACAGAAGGTAATGACGATAAACTGAAATGAAGAGGTTGCGAAAAGGGGAAGAAAAATAAGCTACAGAGAATTCCATGGAACCGAAATCAACATAACTTAAAAGCGAGAATACTTGAAGATGAGGAAGAAGAGAAGGAGGAAGAGAAGGAGGAAATGAAGGGAAGGGAAGTTGAAAGGGAAAGTGAAGTAACAGTAATTAAAAGTCACAGAAACGTCCTCTTGAAACTGTCTTCTGTCACTTCGGGGGAGAGAGAGAGAGAGAGAGAGAGAGAGAGAGAGAGAGAGAGAGAGAGAGAGAGAGAGAGAGAGAGAGAGAGAGAGAGAGAGAGAGAGAGAGATAACGCGCTTAACATTTCTGGTGTGTGCAACAACGTAATGCATTTTGCCGCTTACTTCCACGTACAAACATTAGCGTTGTGGTGCTTTTCGTATTTTCATTATTTTTATCTTTTGTTAGACTCTCTTTCATCTGTGTCTGTTTTTCACTTTTAATATTTGTAACTGACTTGTCTTCTCTCTTTATCTCTATCGTTGTCTATCTATCTCTCTATCTGTTTATCTATTTATCTATCTATCCTTCTTCATATATGATTTTCTCTTCCCGTTTTCCATTATTTTATCGCTTAGTTTCCCATTCTTCGTCAACAACTCCCCGCAATCTCTGTATCGCTCTATTAGTTACGTAAATCATTAAGTCCAATATCATACTCTCATCACTCGACAAACCTTCTTCTATTTTCATTATTTTACCTTTTATTGTGTTCTCTTTCCTCTGTGTCTGTTTCTCGATGCTTATGCCTGATCTGTCTTTTCTCTCTGTCTCTCTTATCTATATTCTACCTTCCTTCCTCCGCTTTCTGGTGCATATAACGTTTCATCGCAAGCTTCGTCGCAAAGAGAATAAAGAAAAATCATTATCGTCCACAGGTCAACGCTCCCTTTTGCAATACGACCATACAAGGATATATATATTTACATTTTATTTCATTGCTCTCTCTCTCCCTCTGCCTTGCTTTATACTCCTCCTCCTCCTCCTCCTTTTGTGTAAAACTTCCGCTCACAAAAGTTTTATATTCCCCAAAACGAATGCATTTAACCTAACATAAAATTTTCCTTTCCGATTATATTTTTTAAAGCGAACTGTGTGTGTGTGTGTGTGTGTGTATGTGTGTAAGGGGGGGGGAAGGGAGGGTGATGTGTGTGTGTGTGGGGGGGGGGCATTATGTGTGTGTGTGTGTGTGTGTGTGTGTTTCTGTTAGTCTCCCTTCCTCCCTTCTTTTCTTTCTCACTTCTCCCTATTCTCTTCCTTCATCCCTCCCTTCCTTACCTTATCAACACGAACAGGTTATGTACGCGTGTGTCTCTATTGTCTGTGTGTCGGTCTGCGTGTTGTCATTAGCTCGTCTTTATTATGCCTTACATACACCATTATACCTTCTAATTGTCACGATCCATTGCTAATTGTACTTCGCCCCATCCACCACCAGCCTCCCCACCCCTTCTCCTCTTCCTCCTTGTCCTCTTCCCTTCGACCCCTATCATCATTATCACCTCTACCTGTTTGTTACCTGTCTCCCCTCTAATACCTTCATAGTCTTGCGTTTAATCTTCTTTACGTAATAACAGCATCGTTTTACCTTCTCTTTCGTTGCTGTTGTTTTTCTCTTCGTATTAAGGTATTTAGAGGGAGCAATCAATAGTGTGTTTTGTATGTACTCTGTCTGACCGCTTCTTCCTTTCCTCACCCTCCTCTTTCATTCGCCACCTTTCTATTGATTTCTCTTATTTTTCTTGTTCCTCCTTTCTTCCTTTCCCTCTTTTTTTCATTCTCCTTCACTCCACTGCTCGCTATTTTCCTTTATTACTTCCTTCCTCTCCTCTCTCCTCATCCTTTCACTCTTCAGCCCTCCATTGCGCTCTGTTTTCTCCCTTCCTTCCCTCTCTTTTTTCTTCTTTTCTGCCTTTTCACTCCCCTCTACTGCTCCCTGCTTTTCCTTTTCTCTTCCTTCCTTTTCTCTTTCTTCTTTTCACTACTGCCTTATTTTCCCTCTCTCCCCTGATCAACTAACTCCTCCTCCCTCCTTTCCCTCATAACCTCCTCCTCCTTTCAATATATATCAACCATTTAGAGACATAACTAAACCATTCCATTTAAAAGCTTCCTGATGACAGCTTCACCGCGGCCGATAGCACTGCCATTCAAAAGGACCGTGACCAGATTAGGCAAGAGTATAATGATTGACAAACGTCCTTCAACACTGACGGGCGTAAAATAGGTAAATGGATTTGAGGTGTGGAAATAGTAGCCGTGCGTGGGAAGCCTCTGCAGGTCGTGAATGAGGAATAAAAGCGTGGGGTGATCTGAAGCATACAAGAAGACTACAAGTATGCCTGTAATAATAAAAGCAAGTACATTCAAATATCAGGCTTATCAGGAGTAACAAGTATCCCTGAAGAAAAAATACAGTTAATACCATGCTAATATCAGGCTTATCAGGAGTAACAAGTATGTCTGAAGGAAATAATAAAGCTAATACCATGTTAATATCAGGCTTATAAGGAGTAACAAGTATGCCTGTAGTAATAATATAGCTAATACCATGCTAATATCAGGCTTATAAGGAGTAACAAGTATGCCTGAAGAAAAAATACAGTTAAAACCATGCTAATATCAGGCTTATCAGGAGTAACAAGTATGCCTGTAGTAATAATATAGCTAATACCATGCTAATATCAGGCTTATCAGGAGTAACAAGTATGCCTGAAGGAAATAATAAAGCTAATACCATGCTAATATCAGGCTTATCAGGAGTAACAAGTATGCCTGTAGTAATAATATAGCTAATACCATGCTAATATCAGGCTTATCAGAAGTAACAAGTATGCCTGTAGTAATAATATAGCTAATACCATGCTAATATCAGGCTTATCAGGAGTAACAGTATGCCTGTAGTAATAATAAAGCTAATACCATGCTAATATCAGGCTTATCAAGAGTAACAAGTATGCCTGTAGGAAATAATAAAGCTAATACCATGTTAATATCAGGCTTATCAGGAGTAACAAGTATACCTGAAGGAAATAATAAAGGAATTACCATGCTAATATCGGGCTTATCAGGAGTAACTTTATGCATAAGATGCCGAGAGAAATGTTACCCTTGTATAACTCGTTGGTGGAACTTAACCCGAAATACACAATACAGTTTTGGCCTCCCAGTTATAAGAACAGACATTTACTTGCTCAAGACTGCAACGAGGAACCACGAAACTAATCCCATCCTTGAGAGCCCGATCACATGAAGAACGATCCGATCTCTTTAAGCTGGGAAAGAGACAAGAAGATTCCGATACTGGTTTTCAAGTAACTGAGCAAGGTCAAAAAGATCATTTGAGTACTTTTATCGCCAGACTAACACACTGACTTAGAATGATGATCTGCCGAGCCAGGAGATGATTTTAGTATAGACAATTCATTACTTCCTTCCCGATCCGATTCATCCGTCAATGCAACTAATCTCTTGCAAATGTTGATGTGAAAACGATTATATCCTTTAAAATTCGTATTACCCATTACTTCGTGGCAACAAGAATTATTTGAACGCTCCCGTGAAAGCACTTAATTTGTTTTGTGGGCCATTAAAGTGTCTGACGAATACATTGAACTACTTAATCAAACAGCCTCATTATAAGTCAACGGCTCCTTGTTGCTTGCTCTTCCTTGTTTCCGTGTTTACGTTCCCATTTTTTTATCATGCTCTTCCAAGCCAATTGACAACCTGATCACTTCCTTCATTTGTTACTATTTAGAAGAGGAGAGATAAGTAAGTCTTCTATACACCTCTGATTCCTCCTCTTCCTCTTCCTCTTCCTATTCCTCTTCCTCTTTCTTCATTCTCCCCCTCTCAGCCTCCGCCTCCGCCTTCTCTTCTTCCTCTTCCTTATCAGCTTCCTTTTACTCCTCGATCTTGTCCTTGTTTTCCTCCTCCTCCTCCTCCTCTTCCTATTTCGCCTCTGCCTCCGCCTACGCCTACGCCTTCCCCTTCCCCTCCACCTCCTCCACCACTACCTCCTCCTCCTCCTCCTGCTCCTCCACCTCCTCCTCGTCCCGCCTCTACATTATCCTGCATCGTTTCGTTCGTACCCAAGACCCAAGAGTTTCATATCTAAAGATCTAGATTAAATTTCCTGCGATAACTCTATCAATTTTTCTCCGACGGAAACTTTTAATTGTCCGAGTTGGCCGGCGGGGTAATCACCTCTAATCATAATCTTTAGTGTATTTAACTGGCAAGGGCGGCTGTCTTTCGTTTCTCTTTTTTCTTTCGTATTTCGAGAAGAGGAGGAGGGGGAAAAAAGTATTGCAAAGGGTAAGTGATTGTTTTTTCTTCCCTTCTTATATAAGGTTTAGTACGTTATATTTAGTACTGTTTGTCCTCCTTTCCTCTCTCTCTCTCTCTCCTTTCATTCTTCATACCTCCATTGCTACCTGTTTTCTTCCATTTTCTTCCTTACTTTCCTTTCTTTGTTCTTCTTTTCTGCCTTTTCACTCCCCTCTATACAATTGCTCCCTGCTTTTCCGTTTCTCTTCCTTCCTTTCCCCTCCATTCCTCCCTGCTTCTCCTTTTATTTTCCTTTTGTATTTCGTGAGGAAGAGAAGGAAAATTAAGTAATGCAAAAAGGTAACTGATTTTTATTTTTTACTTCTTATTAAAATGTTTAATACTATATAGTCATTATTTTTTCTTTTTCTTCCGTATTTACCGGTGAGGAAGAGGAGGATAAAGTAATGCAAAAGTTAACTAGGCATTTTTTTTCACTTATTATAATTAGTACTATATAGAGTCGTTCATTTTTCTTCTTCTTCCGTATTTATTGGTGAGGAAAAGGAGAATAAAGTAATGCAAAAGGTAAGTAGTTTTTTTTTTCATTTCTTATTATAATGTTTAGAACTATATAGAGTCATTACTTTTTTTTTCATTTTTCTTCCGTATTTATTGGTGAGGAGGAAGAGGATAAAATAATGCAAAAGGTCACTGATTTTTTCTTTCAATTCGTATGTAAGGTTTAGTACTATATATTGTCGTTCGTTTCGTTCTTTCTCTTTCGTATTTTATTTTTGTGTGTGAGCCGAACCAAAGGCCAAAAGAGAGGTCAATCAATTTCGGGTGGAGAGGTGTCTAGATACTCTCCTCTTTTTTTTTTTTTTTTACATTATTTTTCTGTAAGGGGTTACGTATTTCATTTTCCTGACCTCTCAAAAATATATATCATGGCTTGAAATATAACCAAAACTAAAACTATACAAAAAATAATAAAACTAAGTAAAATAAATCATATAAAACAAAAAAAAGCAACAGACCTCTCCCCAGCATCCCACTTTTCTAACCCACATTCAGAAAAACACACACAAAAAAAAACGGAGACAAAAGGAAAGAAAAAAAACTTAACATTAAACTCCTCGCCTATTTGCATTTTGAGGAGTAATTGTTTTCCGTCTCCTTCGTCCCCGGCGCCGCCCACGCTCAGGGTCTCCAAGTTTTTAATCACTCATGAATACCCGAGCGAAAAGCAGCGAGCAATGGGATGAGAGGAGCTGAAAGGGAAGAGGGAGGGAGAAGGCATGCAGGGAGGGCTATAGAGTGGTTGCTGTGGAGGAGAGGGTGTAACGAGGGTGAATGAAAAGGAAGAGAAATGAAAGGAAGATAAGGAGGGAAGGGAAGGGAAGAGGAAAACAAGGCAAGTGAAGAAATGAAGGGGAAGAGAAAGTGATAGGGATGAGGGAGGGAGGAGGAAGGCACAGAGGGAGGGCTGCTGAGAGAGTGATGTGCACGAGAGCTTGTGATTAGGGTGCATGAAAGGGGAAAAAGGGGAAAAAAGAAAGGAAATAAAGGACAAGAGAGGGTATGGAGAGGAAAGAACGGAAGTGAAGGGGAAGAGGGTGAATGAAAAGAGGAAATGAAAGGGGAAAGAGAGAATATGGGGGAAGAGAGGGAATGGGAGGCAAGAGACAGAATGAAAGGAAACAGGAAAGCAGGGGAACAGGAGGAGAATGAAGATGATAAGTGAAATGAAGAGGAAGAGAGAGGGTGAAAGAGAAGTGAGGAGGTGAGGTGAAAGACGGGGAAATGATGGAGAAGAGAGGAAAATACGATAAGGGGAAGGAATGGGTGGGAGAAAGGGAAAGAGGGGGAAGAAAGAGGGCGTGAGGGTGAGAGGCAGCGGGGTTGTCGAGGCTCCGTTCACAATTAGCGACAATTTGCAACCAAAGTTAGGCGTGCGGCGCGAGAAGGAAAATCCGTAGCGTATTCCTGCCCGTTTTTTCCCTCCCTTGCCAGCATCTGACCTCCTCATTAGGCAGATTCGCGTCCCTGAAGGAAGAAACTCTGGAGGTACGAAGGCGATAAGGGCAGAGTTGTGAAGCAGAGTATTCGGGCACAAGTTCGTATCCAGGAAGAGTTGTGAAGGAAAGGAGACTGATGGGAAAGGAAATGCAGGGGAGGAGGTAATGAAGGAGAATATAGGGAATGAAGAGGAAGAGAGTGCTTGAAGGGGAAGAGAAAGAAAGGAGAGAGGAAATGAATTCGGGAAAATTGACTTAAGGTGAAGAGAAAGAGAGATTGCAGGAGAAAAAAGAGGTGGGATGTATATCTTGAAGGGGAAAAGAAAAGGTAAAAGAAAGTGAATGATTGTGAGAGAAGGAGTAAAAGGGAAGAGAAAAGAATAAGATGAATGAAAGGGCTGCAAAGAATGGAACAGTGTGTAAAAAAGAGAAAGGGTGTGGGGATGAAATTGATGGAGAAAAACGAGATACAAATTGTGTAAGATAATGATAATGATGACAACGGTGATGATGATGATGATAATGGTGATAATGATGATGATAGCGCTGTTATGTTTTGCAGTTAGTGGGGGTTATGATACTGCTGGCGTTAGTGTTGTTTCGGTACTGGTGGTGGTGTGGGTGGTGGTGGTGGTGGTGTGGGTGGTGGTGGTAGTGGTATGGTGGTGGTGGAGCTGCAAGTGGCGTTGGTGTAATTATGGTAATGGGAAGAGTGATGATCGCGCATATGGCGTTACAAAAGCGAGCGAGTCCTGCAGGCATTAATACACGGAGCTCACAACAACAACACCACCACCACCACCACCACCACCACCAACAACAACAACAACAACAACAACAACGACGACAACAACAACAACAAGAAAAAAAAGAAGGAAAACACGAAGATGAAAAAAGAACAATAAGAAAAAGAAGAAGAAAAAGAACAACAACAATATCAACACCAACAACAACAACAGCAATAACAACAAAATCCTCCACACTCAAACTAATAAAGGTCACATTAATCTTTTAACCAACAACACACAGCAACAACATTTCTCTCTTTTAATTCACAAAAACAAACCCATCGCCGAAATCCATGTGTTTGTGTGTGCTTCAATAATAATAATAATAATAATAATAATAATAATAATAATAATAATAATAATAATAATAATAATAATAATAATAATAATAATAATAATAATAATAATAATAATAATAATAATAATAATAATAGTACACGAAAAATCAATACTATATTCTATTATCAATGTATTACTTTGTTATAGCTTCATTATATCTGGTTTCTTTTCTTTTCCCATCTCTTCATGTCTATTATTTAATCTATGTATTTCTATCTATCTATTCCTTTGTTTCTCATCTCTAACTATTTTTATCTATCTATTCCTATGTTTCTAATTTCTACCTATTTTTATCTATATCTTTCTGTGTTTTCTTATCTCTATCTATTTGTCTACATATTCCTGTTTCTCATATCTATCTATTTCTGTCTATATTTTCCTGCGTTCCTCATCCCTTCCATCATATTTTTTTCCTTTTGTTTTCTTTTGCCTTGTTTTTCTTTCCCATGGCACCGTGTTCGCCCCCCCAAGGCAGCACAGATCGGCACAGCACACACGGGCAGAAAAACGGGGTCATGGGTGAGGCTTAATTAAATACTCCACACAGGAAGAGCCACGATATGAATCCCCGCTCGGCTCATAATAAATGTTGGAAGTCACGTGCGGGGGCAACGATACTCTCCCTCTCTCTCTATCTCTCTGTCTCTCTGTGTCTATGTCTGTCTCTGTGTTTGTGCCTCTCTCTCTCTCTCTCTCTCTCTCTCTCTCTCTCTCTCTCTCTCTCTCTCTCTCTCTTAGCTGCCATTTACCCACAAGTTTTTTTTTTTTTTTTTTCTATTACCATTTTGATATTGGCTGATAAAAAGAACAGTTGTATCAGTTATATTTTAATGAACATACAACAAGTTGATGTATATATAAAAATATAAAAAAAAGCATTCAGTGCATTAAGGTTCAACTAAAAAAAAATGTGCATAACTGTTTTTAAGGGGAAAATATAAATTAAATGATACGTGCAAAGATAAACTGAAAATGTAAGTAATGAACCTTCACGGAATATAGCATTAAAATTAGGTATTAGTGCACTCTCTTCTCCTCCATTACCGAGGAAATAAATGGATTCATGAGTTTGTTTTATTACCAGGCGGAGCACGAAGTCATTAAGAAGACGATGATTTTACTTTTTTTTCCAAACTCGGAGAAAACTCGTGAGAAACTTCCCATCCCAGGCCGGTGGACGCGGGACCGAGGAGCGCGAGGCTTTGTCCATAACTTTTACACGGCGAAAGAAAAGCACACAAACCAAGAACAACAACATATACATAAACATAAACGTAAACAGACATCGCGGGGGGTTCGCGTCCCGCCCGCTGCCACAAGCTGGGATTTTTCAGTCACCGCCGAGTGGCCTAAGACGACCCACAAGCTGTCCTGAAGACCACCTTTCAACCCGGACTCTAGATTCCCTCACTAAAGAAAGGATCAAAGATGAGCTCTGAGAGGCAGCATAAGCCAAGCAAGATGGCGCCTCTATAAACACTTGCCTGCACCATAACGGGCTGGTGCCGACCATCAAGCCAGACCAAGAAAGCCTACCAGCAACAAGAGGCGGAAACGTAAGAAAAATAAATAAATGAAAAAAAATGTAATCACGTCCACCCTCACCAGTACCAGCAGGAGGAGAGGGTGAGATGAGGATACATGGAAAGGAAAAGAAGGAATAAAGGGGAAGAAGAGAGAAAGAATGAAAGAGAAGAGAGGGAATGAAAGGAAAGAACCAATTACGACAAAGAAATTCATATCACAATAGAGCTAAAGAAAGAAAAAAAAACACCAAGCCGCCTGAGCGATACATAAAACAGGCAGGAGAGAGAAGGAAAAACACCAAACAAAACCGGCAATGAAAATTTAGCCCCCATCAAGGCGTCGGGTTACTGCTGGAAGGAAGAGGAATGGCGTTGGTTGATGCATTTTGAGATCCACCGCCGCTGTGCAGACTCTCATTGATGGGCACAGGAATAACAAAAACTATAATATCAACAACAGTAACAACACAAGCAACATAAACAAACATAAACAACATAAACCTAGCATCACCATCACCACCACCATCACTATAACCACCACCACCACCACCACCCTAACAACAACGAAACAAGGAACATCAATAAGAAAACGATACAGACGCTTTAACGAAGGAGGAAAAATAAAACATAACTACCCACACACACACACACACACACACACACACACACATACATAACCCCCTCCCCACCCCACCCACACACACATAACCCTCCCTCCCCCCACACCCACCCACCTCCCCACACCACACACGCCGTTAATGAGAAATAAATGAAGGAGAAACGTCCATTAAATTGCAATAAACGTAAAATCCCGCGATAATAAAACTGAAACTATCGAAACTTGACTTCCACTTCGCCTTCCCTTCCCGCGGCTTTGCAAATTCCCTTCCTTGCATGCCCGCTGTTCCGAGGTGTTTATTTTCCTATTCCCGAAAATTTAAGGCTGGGAGGGAGGAAATGGTGGCAGGAAAGATGTTTTTTTTTTTTTTACTTTTATTTCAGTTCTTTTTTTTACTCAAATTTGTCCTGTTTTTTTTTATTACCTGTTAATGTTTTTTTTCTGTTTATTTTTTATGGTAGTTCTTTCTTTCACGCATAAATTTCTTTTTTTTTTATTTAATTGTTTATGTTTTTTCATGGTTATTTTTTTTCTGTCAGTTTCTTTTTCTTTCAACCCATAAATTTGTCTGTTTTCTTTCATTTAATTCCTTGTTTATATTGTTTTCCCTCCTGGTGGTGGTAATGACTCTTTCCCTTAAACGACGGATAGGGATGAGAGAGATAGACAGACAGAGAGACAGACACAGACAGAGACAGACAGACACAAACGGACAGACAGACAAAAAGAGACAGACAGACAAACAGAAAGGCACACAGACCGACACACAGACAGACAGACAAATAGACATACTTATCAAAATCCGGCTCCATGTTAGTTTCGTTTTCCTTCTCCATTATTTTTTTTTAATTGGAAAGGATTCATATCAAGGACGGAGCAAGAAGAGAAAACAAAGACAATAATCCACCCCAGGCTCTACCTCATCCTCTATATAGTCCTTATCGCTTCACCTCATCATCCATAAGCCAATCCACCACTCGCTTCCACCGCCACGCTCCTCCTCTCTACCACCACCCACGTTCACGATTCTTCCTCAGGTTCTTTTTCCCTCTCTACATCCATCACATCCACCCGAACCCATCCTCTCTCTCCCTTTCTTTTCTCCATTTACTATCGTTCTTTCTTCTCCACCTTCCCTATCTTCACCCACAGCCATTTTCCCCCTTTTTCTCCTTTATTTACTTTTATCTCCATCCTCAGTAACGTTTTCCCTTTCTCTCTTTTATTTGCCTCTATTTACCTAATGTACTTCTTTCTCGTCTACTTTATCTTCACCCTCAGTCATGTCCTCCTTTTTTCTCTAATTATTTGCTTGAGTTCTTTTTTTACCTTCATCTTCATTAGCTCCACCATCACCTATGTTCTTTTCCAATCCTCCACTCCCTATTATTTTCCTTTCCCTTCACCTTCAGCATCTTCGCCCTTACTAACACGATTTTTTCTCCCTACCTATTTCTTTTTTTATCCTCCACTATCTCCGTCATCACCAACCTTTTCCTTTTTTCCCATACCTGATTATTTTTTCTTTACCTAACCACTCTCTCCCTTTCTTTCTCGCCTGTTGTCCTTCACCATCTCTTCGTCTCTTTTTATTTATTCCATCTGCACCACTTCCACCTATGGCTCTCTCTCTCTCTCTCTCTCTCTCTCTCTCTCTCCCTCACTTCATCGCTTGTTTTCCATGTTTCTCATCATATTCATCCTCTCGCCATCTCTTTTTTTTCTTAAACCTCCATCTCTTCAATCTTCACCCACCTACTCTCTCTCCCTTTCTTTCTCACCTGTTTCCATCTTTTTCCTCCACCTCCATCATCCTTCTACCGTTTTTTCGTCCACCTCCATCTCTTCCATCCTCACACATTCACTCTCTTTCTCTTTCCCCTATTTGCTATCTTCCTCCTCCACCTCCATCATCTATCCCTCCATCATACCCTCGCCCATCTCTTTCCATTAACCCATCACCTTTTTCTTCTGCTTTCCATCTTCCACCTCCGCCCACACACACATTCCCGACATCGTAAAGCGCTGACTCCATCCCCCCTCCACACACACACACCTTCGCGCACCTCTTTAGTCTCATTAACCTCACGGTCGCTCACCTGGACTGGCCGTGGGCGCGTCGGACACGTACGCCAGCCACGAGAGGGGAAGGAAACGTGCGGACAAATTGCAGGTCGTAAAAAAAATTGCATACCGTCAGGAGCAAAAATAACAGGAGAATGATAAGGTAAAACAAGAACGTGAAACAGCAAAAATAACAGGATGGTGATAAAAGTATATATATAGCAAGAGAGTGAGACAGAGGATAATAGGATAAATGTTAATAGTATATATATAAAAGAGGAACGTAAACTAGTCGATAATATATATACAGGAAAGAAGATGATGATTCGAAGTTTTCAAATAAATAGTGAATGAAAACGATAGCGAATAGAATGAAGCAAAAGACTAGGACGATAATTTACAAGGAAAGGAAAAGCTAAAATAACTACAAAGCATGAGATGAATGAATAGTGAATAGAATTAAATGAAAGAAAAGGGCAATAATTTAAAAGGAACATAAAAGCTAAATAGTAACTACAAAGGATGAGATGAATGAATATAAAAGTTATATTCTGTATAAAAAAAGAAGAAAAAAAAAACGTGTATAATGATTCAGTGTCTTTAGATAATATGAGTGAATGAAAATGATTGTGAATAAAAGTTAGTGAAAGAAAAGGGAGATGTTTTAAAGAGAACAGAAATGCAATAGAGTAACAACAAAGGAAGGATGACATGCGTACATATAAAAGGTTGAATTCTCTCTATAAAGGAAGAAAAAATGGAGCACAAGCCGGGAGTAACGAAGTAAAAACTGAAGAAAAAAATAGAGAAATAAAAGTGGCAAATAAAAAAACAACCGCAGGCACATGTCTATATGAAACACTCGCCAGTTTAAAAAATAAATAAAACAGAAGAAAAAAAAAACGTAGAAGAAAAAAAATCAACATTGTAAACTAAAGAATGAAAAACAATGCGTGGAAATAAAGAAAATAAATACCAAAATATATATAAAAAAAAAGATAGCAAAAAATATACTGAAAAAAGAAGAAGAAAAACGCGTAGAGTTAAAAAAAATAACATTGTAAACTAAAAAATGAAAAATGTGAGGAAACAAAGCAAAATAAATCCCAAAATATATATAAAAAAAGATGGTTAAAAAATACTGATAAATAGAAAAAAAGACCGGAGAGGAAAAAAAATCAAAATTGTAAACAAAAAATGAAAAATGAATGCTAGGAAAGAAAGAAAGTAAAATACCAAAACATATATAAAAAAAGATAGTCAAAAATATACTGAAAATAGAAGAAAAAACGCGTAGAGTAAAAAAAATCAACATTGTAAACTAAAAAAATGATAAATGATGGGAGGAAAAGAAAAAAAGAATAAATACCATAATACAAAAAAAAAAGATACTGCCAAGAAAAACCAGAAAACGAAACTTACAGAAAAAAAGACTAATAAAAGATAAGCGTATCAAATCCAGGTCACTGCGTTTATACATTCGTGCGCTAACAAGGGAAGAATATAATGCGAAAAAAAAAAGTTCGCAATACGTTTTCTTATTATTTTTATTTGCTACGAAAATAGAAGAGTTAAATTGGCCCTGACGCAACACTCGACTTTACATTTAGTTATATAAAATCAGGGCTAATGTGACGGAGATGAGCACTAAGGTCAAGAGCGAGTTCAGCATATGTCCACAATTTAACTTTTACGAGGAAAAAAGCAACACTAGAAGGAGAAGGAGGAGGAGAAGGAGGAGGAGGAGGAGGAGATAGAGGAGCAGGAGAGAGAGGAGCAGTTGGAAGAGAAGAAGGTGGAAGAGGAGCAGGAGGAAGAGGAGGAGGAGGAAAAGGTGGAGGAGGGACAGGAGGAGGAGAATGAGGAAGGAGAAAAAATAGACAACTAAGAAAAGAGAGGCGGAACAGGAGACGGAAAGGCAAAAGCGTTAAGCAGGAACTGGAGAATTGAGAGAAGAGGAAACCAGATAAAAAAAATGAAAAAATAAACCGGTTCACTTGTAAATTGAAATAAAATCGTGTGTATCAGTCATGACTTGGAGCAAAAATAAACTATAAAAAACATCCAATTCAAAATGTTACGCTGTGAAAAATCGGGAATACACGTGAAAAAAAAAAGTAGAGAAAAGTACGGGAGAGGAAATGGAAAAAAAAGACGAAAGGAAAAACCAAGTGACGAAAAAAGGAGACAAAAAGATTTCGCACAGAAAGAAAGTATAATAGGTAAAAAAAAAAATCGCAAGAAGGAAAACATGCAGACAGGAAGTGGCAAAAATAGAGAAGGATAAAAGGTAAGGAAAGAAGACCTGAAAAGTAGGATTTTAGGAGCAGCGAGTAGCGGGCTTTTTTTATTATTGCTTTCTTTTTTTGTTGCCCTTGAGCTGCCTCCTTTCTTGTAAAAAAAAAAAATGTGGAAAAATAGAAAAAGGGAAGAAAAATAAGATAAATATACACGCAAGAATGTTAAACAGGGGAAAGGGAAGGAGAACAGGAGTGGCAAAGGGAAAGAATAAGAGGCAAGGAAGGAAGACTCGAAAGTACAAATCCAAAAACAGGAAAAAAAGGAGGAACAAAAATAAGGATTACACGGAAGAAGGAAAGAGAGGCATAATGAGAGGAAAAACAAGGAAGGAAAAGAGAGTATAAACAGAAGAAGGTATAAACGTAAGAAAGAATAATCAGGTGGAAAGAAAGAATGTTTAAGGAGAAGATAAATATAAACGGAAGAGAGCATACAGAAAAAAAGTATTGACGGAAGAGAGTTAAGCAAATGAAACGGAAGGAAATGGAAGGAAAAGATAACTATAAACGAAGGAGAGAATAAACGTCAAAAGGATAAACCGGTGAAAGGAAAGAAGAAGCAAGGAAAAGAGAAGAATAAACGAAAGAAAGTATAAACGAAAGAAGATTAAAGAAGTGAAAAGGAAGGAAAATCAAGGAAAAGACAAATCAACGAAGAGATGAGAGATAAAGAAAAAGATAAATATACACGTAAGAGGGTTAAAGAAGTGAAAGAGGAGAATCATCAAGGAAAAAAAGAGAGATCAAAGAAGAAGGAAAAGAAGAGGAAAAATCAATGAGGACAGGAAGGGGGCGCCGCGTCCTGCAGGGAGACACGAGTCATCCGTCAGGTGTCCACAGGCGACCCTGGGGGAGTTGTCATCTCTCTCTCTCTCTCTCTCTCTCTCTCTCTCTCTCTCTCTCTCTCTCTCTCTCTCTCTCTCTCTCTCTCTCTCTCTCTCTCTCTCTCTCTGTCTCTCTGTCTCCATATATAAGAACATAAGAACGTAAGGAATGTGTCTATGGTATTGGCACCCACAACATGGCTGCCAAGCCTGTTCCATTCATCCACCACTCAGTTGGTAAACCAATTCTTGCCTATGTCTTTGTTGAATCTGAATTTATCTAACTTAAAACCATTGATACGTGTCCTACTTGGTTCTTTTACAACCAAAACCCTATTGACATCGCCTTTATTGGAGCCCTTCATCCATTTACAGACTTCGATCAGGTCTCCTCGCAGCCTTCGCCTTTCTAGAGAGTGTAGACTTAAATGCTTCAGTCTGTGTCTGTGTTTCTCTGTATATCTTTCTTTGTATCTCTCTTTGTCTGTGTCTGTTTCCCTCCCTCTCCTTCTCCCTCTCTCTCTTTCCCTCTACCTCTCCCACTCTCTACTTCTCTCCCCAGTCCTCTCCCTCCTTTCTCTCCTCACCCCCTTCCCCCTCTCTCTAAAATTTCCCCTGAACGATCCACTTCAGCGCTGTGTCAAGACTTCCACGAAAACCACGACGAGGACAGGCAAACAGGACTGTACTGAGACAAAGACATGAGGACACGGGCAAACAGAGGGAGAGAGAGAGAGAGAGAGAGAGAGAGAGAGAGAGAGAGAGAGAGAGAGAGAGAGAGAGAGAGAGAGAGAGAGAGAGAGAGAGAGAGAGAGAGAGAGAGAGAGAGAGAGAGAGAGAGAGAGAGAGAGAGAGAGAGAGAGAGAGAGTTAACCAATGTCCCTGTCACTTATCTCGTACAAGTTTGAGTAATGGTAGTCGTGACCTTTACCTGCTTCCACATTCCCCCCGCGAGTGTTTGTACGTAAGACTAAATAAAGCCGCTTCTCTACGATCCTCCCTCAATCCCCACACGCCCATGTTTGTTACGGTGATGCTTGGTTAGTCTATGCCAGCTGCCACGCGTGAGGGATATATTTAGAGTAAAGTTTGAGAGGAGTGATGCTGGTTGATTTAGTAACGTGATTTTCTGTTCTGATTTATATACGTGTGGCGGATTTTTTGTTCTTTGTTACTTCAAGCAGACGGAGTTGTTTAGCGTTTTTCAAGTGCCCGGAACATTAAATAATCAAAGTCTGTCGTAAAAGTTGCAAGGTATACTCTGGGTTGTTGGTTTTCGTTAAGATATTAATGATTCCGAGTAGTTTTCTTCTTGTTTATACTGGAGCTATATTGTTTTAATCACTCCTATACCCACAACAAGAAAAGTAAAGAATATATACATGGCGTGCGGTCTTGCTGGTATCACACAACTTTTCTTCAACAAGTAAATTTTTTTAAGAGTTCAGTTTCATCACCGTGGTCTTATGACATGCTGTAATACTTTCCTTTCCATTTCGATCTTATGGGTACGACGCAAGGCAACTAGGATTTTTTAGATACCCCGTTTAGTCAGTTTCAAATCTGTGGGATAGAAAACAACCTCGTTATTTCAAATGTTTCCCCGACAGCGACAACACCCCCACTAAAAAAGGACCTCAAACATAAATATATATACTTACAGGAAAAAAAGTTCATTGTAAGGAAGCTCAACTTTTTTTCACTTATATTCCGAGGCGATGAAAAAAAACATATATAAAGAAAACAATCATTACTTCATATATTTCCTCATCAGCAACAGCCTAAAAAAATGTACCTCAAACTTTAATGTACTATATATTGACAGATAAAAAAAAAAGTTAATTGTAAGGAAGCTCAACTTTTTTCATTTATATTCCGAGAGGATGAAAAAAATAAAGAAAAACAATCGTTACTTCATATATTTCCTCATCAGCAACAGCCTAAAAAAATGTACCTCAAACTTTAAAAAAAATAATAATAATAATAATCTAACTGTAAGGAAGCTAAACTTTTTTTCATTTATATTCTACGAGCATGAAAAAAAGGAAAAAAAAAAAAAAAGAAGTAGCAAGGCGGCGTAGGAGGCGACGTCCCGTATCGGCCATCAGTACGGCGGGAGGCGAAGTTAGAAGTTTACGAAATTGTTGCTCAGTCACTTATCCACTCGAGGGGGAAGTTCGTCCTTAAGAGTGAGCGAACCAGACCAAGTTTTCAATAGAGCCGAAATGAAATTGAAAGTTCCTGACGTGAAAAAAAAGGAACAGGTAAAAAAAAGTAAAAAAAAAAAAAAAAAAAAAGAGAGAATTTAGTTTTCTAATCGGACTTCGTGTCAGTTTATTTTTTTTTTTTTTGTGTGTGTGTGTATTTGTGTGCGTGCAAAAGTATGTGTGTGTGGGGGAGACAGAAAAGATATAAAGAAAAAAGAAAGATACTAAGAAAGAAAGAGAGAGAGAGAGAGAGAGAGAGAGAGAGAGAGAGAGAGAGAGAGAGAGAGAGAGAGAGAGAAAAAAAAGAAAATTATCAGTCCAAATCACGTAACAGACAAGTATGTATAAGACGATCAAGACATTCACAGTTTATCTTTGTTTTCGTAATTCCTGTACACGTAAGGCGCCAGAGTGACCTTCAGAAGCATCAATGCACGTCAGGTAACACCCATGTCCACCTGTCCCTTACTGAGGCCAGGTAAGGCTGTTCTGAGTTACTATGTCTCTCCCTAAAGGTTCCCATGCATTCATTAACTTTGACCTTATGGGTATCTATTTATATGGGATTATCTTGGCTTTGCTAGATATGTAAAGGGTCTTTTAACTTTTTCTTTTCCTCTACACGTTTTGCTAACATTCCACCTCCTGCTCCTTCATCTCTTCCACCTCCTCCTCCTCCTCTTCCTCTTCCTCTTCCCCTATTCCTTCTTCTCTATTTCGTTTCCTCTTTCTCTGTCTCTATTTTTTATCTCTCTCTCCTCTTTCACTTTCTCTTTATTTTCTTTTTCATTATCTTTCTCTTTCTCTTACTTTTTCCTCTTCTTCTTTCTGGTCTTCTTCCTCCTCCTCCTCCTCTTCCTTTCCACCTTCCTCCTCCTCCTCCTCCTCCTCTTTCTGCTCCTCCTCCTCCTTCTCTTTGTGCCTCTGTTGCTCCTCCTCCTCTTTCATCTAATCTTTTACAGCATACGTCCACTTAATATCTCGCATGATTCTGGCAACGCGGCACAATGAAGCTTCGTCGAACCGCACAATGTAACTTCTCCGAATCATCATGGAAGCAAAAATAACTGTATGCCCGTTAAATCCTGCCTCCGCCAACACCGACGTTTGTGATATATTTTTTCTTCCTAATTAGTTAGTCGAGAGTTGGAGTCAGGTTCAGTAGGGCTCTTCAGGGTAGCTATACTGACACACGAGTCCCTATGTTCTCACTAATGAATAAATGAATATCAGAACACAGACATACAGCTCCTGGCTATGTGGAGAAGCTTATGGATAGGTCGTATAAGTATCACATAAGACATAGTCGATATCCTCAGACTCCTTCTTCTCTCACATCAACTACTTCCGAAGACCGAAAAGGAGATCAATCGAATTCTAATGAGTGTTCTTTTAAGTTCAAGATACGGATGAAGGGTCACACTAAAACACACTGCCACCATGGTCCTAAAACTACCCATGGAAATGCCTCAAACTCCCACGAAAGCATTGTTAAAAATGTGGACTTGGGCGCCGCAATGCTTAAGATGATGACCCTTATTCTGAATCAGTATCTTTTAAGTTCAAGATACAGATGGAGGGTCACACTAAAACACACTACCACCATGGTCCTAAAACTACCCATGGAAATGCCTCAAACTCCCACGAAAGCCTTGTTAAATATGTGTACTTGGGTGACGTAATACTTAAGATGTTGACCCATATTCTGAATCGAAGAAGGAAGAGTCTGAGGACCACTGTGCACTTCGACAACGATTACCTATATCTGAATAAGAGGACTGAGGAGACATTGCCGGTGAGTTTAGCGATTATAACGTTTGTTGGTTTCAAACGTTATATCACATATCTACTGTTCTTGTTCTCACCGATTGAAGTCGTTGATCGCTTCATGAGTTGGTCAAGCAATATATTTTCTTTACCTAAATCATCTTTCTTTTCTTCCCTCTACAGACTCCACGTTGCCCTTCACTTCTTGTTCTCCTTTCTGTGGTTGTGTAGTTCTCTTCGTTCTCTTCGTTCTCCTCCTCCTCCTCCTCCTCCTCCTCCTCCTCCTCCTCCTCCTCCTCTTCCTCCTCCAATTCCTTTTCGCATCAGCTTGTTCCCTCTTTTGTTTCTAGTCCTCTTCATACCTCCTCCTCCTCCTCTTCCACCTCCATCTCCTCCTCCTCCTCCTCCTACCCCTTCAGACCCAGTTCCTCCTTCTCCTCATATTCACTCTCCTCTCGACATCTTCAAACGAAAAAAAAAGCGAAATTGCCTTAAAGGATGATTGCCCGCCCAACCCAAATTTTAAACGCCCCACCAGATGACGTCGAGGAAGGGGTCAAGAAAGAGCCTTCCCACGGGCGCGCAAAATGTCGAAACTCACGTCCCCTGGAGCCCCCGCGTCGCCCCTATTGATGCGAGGCTCCTGGTGCATCGCCTAATTGGGTTCCCTTCCAGATTTATAGACGCAGGCGTATTGTATTATTGAACATCGATGACAATTCACTCGCGAAGGGGAACAAGGACAGACTCTCTCGCTCTCGCTCTCTCTCTCTCTCTCTCTCTCTCTCTCTCTCTCTCTCTCTCTCTCTCTCTCTCTCTCGAAAACAACTGAAGACAAATACAGGAATGACTATGACGGAGACGAAGGGACGAAGGAAAGAGAGTTAAGGGGAAGAGATCTAAAGAGAGGGAAAGAGATCGATAGAGAGACAGAGGGAAAGAGATAGAGAGGGAGAGGGAAAGAGATCGAAAGAGAGAGAAAGGCAGAGGGAAAGAGATAGAAAGGGAGAGAGTAAGAGCCGAAGAGAAGGAAAAACATCAAAAAGGAGAGGGTAAGAGAAAGAGAGGGAGAGGGAAAGAGATCGACGGGGTGAAGGAAAGAGATCAAGAGGGAGAGAAAGAGGTGAAGAGGACTAGGTCATGAGGAACGGGGACGAGAAGGAAAGAAGAGGTGAACGAGAACGACAAAAACGACAATAGCGACACCGACACGACAGACAAAGTAGGAGAGACGAACGACAAAGAATATAACGATAATGACGACGATGATGAAGCATAACAAAGGAGGAGAAGAAGAAAGAGGAGTAGAAAGTGAATTACCAGAAGACACAAGAGGAAGGAGGAAGGGAGGAAAGAAGAGATGGGACAAGAAGGAGAGGCAGAGGAGTGGGAGGTGATTAACAAGGTGGAGGAAAAGGAGGAACGTAAATGAACCAGGAATTAGAAGAAATGAGTCTGCGGAGGAGGCGAAAGTTTAGAAGAAATAGGAGCAAGGCGGAGGAGCTGGAGGAGGAGGAGAGGGGTAAGAGACGAAGAGGAGGAGGAGGAGGAGAAAGATGAGGTAAGGTAGAAACAGGAAAAGGGGAAGGAGGTAAACCAGAAGAAAAGAGGAGTAAAAAAGTAAAAAAAAAAGGAAAAGGGATATGGAAAGGAAGACAAAACATATGATTAGATAAAAAAGAAATAGTAGAAAGGAGGAGGTGGAGGCGGAGGAGGAGAGGGTAAAGAAAGACGAAAAGGAGGAGGAGAACGTGAAGGAGGAAAGGAAGGAGCAGCAGGAGGAGGTAAATCAGCAAAAAGAAAAGGAGTAAAAGAGTAACCAATATGGAAAAGGAAATAGAAGACGAGGCAGGAACATAAAATTAAAACAAAAAAGAAGACATGAAAAAGAGAACTCGAAAAAGAAGAAGAAAGAAGAAAAACAGGGGCAACATAATTGTACCTGGAATTAGAAAAAGAGCCGCCTCCGCCGCTGGCCAGGTGCACAGGTGAGCTAGTCGGCCTCTCGCCTGAATTGTTAAGGAAAGCACACCTGGATGGCCGCTCCCCCGAGGCACACGCAGCTCAACAGGTAGACAGTAAAGGTAATGCAACAGGTAAGGACAAAGCAACAGGTAAAAAGATAAAGTAAACATACCCTGATCTTACCTCTGTCATGCACTAGAAAGCGAGAACACTGATGGAGCAAATCGAAGCAAAAGAAAGACATTGAGAGCAAAAGGAAAGATCATAGTAGGTAGTTGATATAAATAAGGAAAGTGAAATAGGGAAAACAATACGCAGGAAACAATATAGTTGAAGGTGGGAACAGTGAGGAAGCAAAGCGAGGCACAAGAAAGAGAGAGCAAAGTAAAGGTGATAGAAGGTGATAACTATGAATAAGGAAAATGCAACAGGTAAAAGATAACGTAAACATGACCCGATCTTACCTCCGTCATGCACGTGGCAGATGAAAACAGAGATAGAGTAAAGGAGGAAAGATAGTTGACAGCGAAGGAAAGTTGCTACGTAATAGGCAGTAAATATCAACAAGGACAGTGAAATAGAGGAAACAGTATACAGGAAACAATGAAAAGGAAAAACAGTTGTGACAAAAGTGATAAGTAAGAATGGCATCACACTTCTGTAACACTTAAGACATAAAGACAAGCAAAAACAAAGGGAAAACTTAAAATACAAAAAAAGACAAGAAATATTACACGTATAGGTGAATTACAAATATATATTAGTGACACGTGACAAAAAGACAATCGATAAAAAAATAAAACCAGACCGAAATAAAGTCATACACAGGAGCGGAAAATAAAAGGGCGGGAAAAACATCTGGAAAATGAGAAAACTAGTTAGGGAGAGGAGAGGAAATTAAAACCAAGTGACCATGAAGAAAACGACCCCGAGACACATGTATTACCGGACCCAGGTGTGTGTGTGTGTGTGTGTGTGTGTGTGTGTGTGTGTGTGTGTGTGTGTGTGTGTGTGTGTGTGTGTGTGTGTATTTAAGAGACAAACAAACAGACAGACAAAGAGAGAAAGAGAGGAAAAAGGATACAGCAATATGAAAAGAGAAAATGTGTGAGAAAGCAAGATTCTCTCTCTCTCTCTCTCTCTCTCTCTCTCTCTCTCTCTCTCTCTCTCTCTCTCTCTCTCTCTCTCTCTCTCTCTCTCTCTCTCTCTCTCTCTCTCTCTCTCATTCTCACTTCACCTCGCAAGAACCCAAGAATTTCAAGGAATAAAAGGCGAGGTGAGGCGCGTGAGAGGCCGAAACCAAGGAGGAGGAGGAGGAGGAGGAGGAGGATGCCGAATATTTACTTGTGAGCCGCGAATAAAGGCGCGCGAGGCTTTTAAGATGAACGAGGAAAAGTTGTTGGCGAGATATGATAATGCCAGGCAGGGTTGTGTTGGGCCCGCCTTACTTGCTGTGTGTGGGGGGATGGGGAGGGAGGGAGTTTTATGTGTGAGAGGGGGGATATGTGTGTGTGGGGGTTCTCTGAGTATTGTGTAGAAGAGATTTATCGTTTTTTTGTTGTTGTTTTGTTTGTTTTGATTCTTAGTGGCAACACACCCATATTTAATTCCAGTTGCAGTTTGTTTTATTCTTCTTGTGTTTCAATCTCAACTTATACACATTCATAAAGTGACATGTATTGAATAAAGACTGTATACTAATAGTCCTGTTGATCTTGGTAAGTAATTCAGAAATCAAATACTAATCTAACATCACCAGTGGTTTACTTATACCGTATAATGGTGTGAATAACCCTAACCAGAGAGCGAGCACACACACACACACACACACACACACACACACACACACACACACACACACACACACACACACGAAACACATGCCCAACAATCACTCTCTGCCTCTCTACCTGTCTCTCTCTGCCCCTTACCACATCCTCCTCTTTTCCTCTCCTTTCTTCTCCCTTCATCGTCTCCCTCTTTCTCCTCTCCCTCCCTCACCCCCACATACACACACACATACTTAATAAATGCCCTATCCTCTCCCTTTCTCTCTTTCCCTATCTCTATCCCTATCTATCTATCCCCTCTCCCTCTCTCCCTTCTTCTTTCTGTCCCTCTCTTCCCTTTACGGCTATGACTATGTATCTCTATCCCTTATCACGCCCTTCTCTCTCTCTCTCTCTCTCTCTCTCTCTCTCTCTCTCTCTCTCTCTCTCTAGCTCTCTCTCTCTCTCTCACTCTCTCTCTCCCTCTCCTCCCTCCCTCCTTCCCTCCCCTGTCCTCTGCCTGCCTCTGACTTCTAATTATTGCATGTTTGACGTCACGCCTTGAACTGACGTCACTGATGAAGCTTTGGACGCCCTCATGCACTCCCTCCCTCCCTCAACTCACTTCTTCTGTTTCTTTTATCCTTTACTTTGTCTTTCTGTGACATTTATCAACTATGCACGAGTGAAAAGAAGGAGCGCCGGGCCTGTTATTTTTATCTTCTTTTTTTTTCTTCTTCTTTTCGTAGGAGTTTGTGTGGAAAAGGAAAGGGACTGATGTTGAAGTTTTTTTGGGGGTTTTTATTTGTGATGATCCTTTTGGTTGTTGTTGTTGTTGTTGTTATTGTTGCTGTTCTGTCGATATTTATTGTTTGTTATTTGTTGCGGTAGATTTATGTGGATGGGATGAGGTTTTTATAGACAGATTAGTGATACAGAGTGTTAGTTTCTCTCTCTCTCTCTCTCTCTCTCTCTCTCTCTCTCTCTCTCTCTCTCTCTCTCTCTCTCTCTCTCTCTCTCTCTCTCTCTCTCTCTCTCTCTCTCTCTCTCTCTCTCTCTCTCTCTCTCTCTCTCTCTCTCTCTCTCTCTCTCTCTCTCTCTCTCTCTCTCTCTCTCTCTCTCTCTCTCTACGTTATAATCATTTGAGAAAACTTAGTTAGGTTCAAATTCTCCTCCTCCTCCTCCTCCTCCTCCTTCTCCTCTTTCTCTTTCTTCTTCTTCTTCTTCTTCTTCTTCTTCTTCTTCTTCTTCTTCTTCTTCTTTTACTTCTTTTCTTTTTTCTTCTCTATATTATCTTTTTACTTTTCTTTCTTCTTTTTCTTATTTTTTCTTTTCTTTTTTTCTTTTACTTCTTCTTTTACTTCTTTTCTTTTTTCTTCTCTATATTATCTTTTTACTTTTCTTTTTTCTTTTTCTTCTTTTTTTCTTTTCTCTTTCTTTTTCTTTTTCTTCTTTTTTGTGTTCTTCCTCTTCTTCTTTTTCTTCTTCTTCTTCTTCTACTTCTTTTCTTTTTATTTTTCTTCTCTATTTTATCTTTTTACTTTTCTTTCTTCTTTCTCTTTTTTTTCTTCTTTTTCTTCTTTTTTGTCTTCTTCCTTCTTCTTCATCATTTTTTCTTCGTTTTTTTTTCTCCTCCTCCTCCTCCTCCTCCTCCTCTTCCCTCTCTCGGGCGCGCCTCGAGGCTTCTCTGATCGACTCGTGATCAGTAATCGATCATTTTTCAGGCGCCGTAAAGGAAGCCATAAATTGGTGTGACGCCACAGCCTGACACGCCGCCCCGCCCCCCTGGACCCCCCCTCTCTCCCTCCCTCCTGTGGTTTACTCCTCCTCTATTCAGTTACTCCCTATTCGTTTCTCTTTCTTCCTTTATTTACTCGTTCCTTAAGTTATTTCCTATTCACGTCTCGTCCCTAATTTACTTGTTCATCACTTATTCGCATTTTATAGTTCCTCTTCTTCCATTATTTACTCCTTTACTCCTCCTTTAATCACTTACTCTCTATTCCAGCCTTTCTTTCTCTTTCCTACTTTATTCTTTCTCTATTCACTCCCTATTTCCTGTTTCTTTGCCTCTTTTTATATATGCGTCTTGCCTTAATCCCCATTTATTATATTTCCTTACATTCACTTTTATTTCCTTTACTTATCAAATCAGTGGTCGGTCTTTCCTGTCTACTCTTGTGGTTGTATTTCTTAGCTTGTTTGTCATCTTTCAATTTTTCTTTTTTTTTTCATTCTTTTGCTGTACTTTTTTCTCCGAGTCTGAATGTTTTTAATTATGTTTATATTCTACCCTTCACCTTTCAACACATTTTTCTTTTGCTTATTGTTACTTTTTCTACGAGTCTTAATGTTTTTAGTTATGTTTATATTCTACCCTTCACCTGTCAACACATTTTTCTTTTGCTTTTTGTTACTTTTTCTATGAGTTTGAATGTTTTTAATTATGTTTATATTCTACCCCTCACTTTTCAACACATTTTTCTTTTGCTTTTTGTTACTTTTTCTACGAGTCTTTATGTTTTTAGTTATGTTTATATTCTACCCTTCACCTTTCAACACATTTTTTCTGCTTTTTGTTATCTTAATTTATTGCCTCATTTGCACGTCTATCTTATCTTCGCTTCTCTTTTTTCTCGCCTCTTTAAACCAACGCCCATCGGTTCATCTTCAAGCTCTTCCATCTCTTCTTCCTCCATTCTTTTTCTTCACACACTTTTATATTTCTACGCTCTTATTTTACTTGTATTTCATCTCTCCTTTTATTCACTTCTTTTTTTCTTTGTTGACTTATACGCTGATAACATTTTCTTTTTATTCATTCTTATTCATCATTAACTTCTCTCATATTCCTCGAACCCCAGTTTTCTTGTCTAATGTCTATTTCAATTTTCCTTCCGTGAATTTCCTCTTCATATCTTGATTCATAACTGAGATTGTTCTATTAATTAAATACTCTCTATCTTATAATCCTGAATCTTGCCTCTGACTCTCTTTTCATTTGATGTCTCTTCCTCTCACTTTTTCTCAGTCTTCCTCTAAACCGCTCACTCCTTTTTTTTATTAACCTTCAAAAAAGATAATTTCTCCTTCCACTTTCTCCTCATCTTTCTTTTCCTTCCCCTCATTCCAACCACCTCCTCCTCCCCCTCTTCCTCTTCCTCCTCCTCTCATATTACTCATTTTCTCTCTTCCTTCCACCTCCTCATCTTTCTAATCTTCCTCCTCTTTTCAACCACCACCTCTTCTTCCTCCTCCTCCTCCTCTCATATTACTCATTTTCTCTCTTCCTTCCACCTCCTCATCTTTCTAATCTTTCTCTTTTCAACTCTTCCCTCCTCCTCTTCCTCCTCCTCCTCCCCCTCCTCCTCCTCCTCCTCCTCTTATCTTCCTCCGTTTACCTCCTTCAGAGCAGAAAATGTTGCAACACCAGCCATTAAAATCCTGGAAAGATCGATATATAGGGAAGTAAGAATTTTGCCGCAGCCTCTCTCTCTCTCTCTCTCTCTCTCTCTCTCTCTCTCTCTCTCTCTCTCTCTCTCTCTCTCTCTCTCTCTCTCTCTCTCTCTCTCTCTCTCTCTCTCTCTCTCTCTCTCTCTCTCTCTCTCTCTCTCTCTCTCTCTCTCTCTCTCTCTCTCTCTCATCTCCTTTTCTCTATCTCTCATTCGCTTCATCTCATTCACTTTTCAGTTCCTATAAGACCTCTTTTTTTTCCTTTATCAATTTACGTATTTTTATTCATGGTCAAACTTGATGAAAGTGATGATGGTGAAGATGATGCCGCTGATTAATGGCGACGGAAGGACTTATTTTAATGATGACAGAGGCGGTATAACAATGAAGAAAGAGCAGTATTAGTATTAAAAAAAGCGATAGATGTTATTATAGATAGATACACAGACAGACAGAGAGAATAGAGAGAATATACATTAATATTTTGAATTTAAGAAAGAAGTGGGATGAAGCGAAAGTAGGAAGAGGAAGGGATGGAAAAAGCTATGAGAGAGAAAAAGAAAGATTCTGCAAAAACTGAGAATGAGGAAGGAGGAGGAGAGGAAGTAAGGAGACGAGAAAAGAAAGCAGGCATGGACGGAGGGATAAGAGAGGCAGGAGAAAGAAGATGGAGAGCACGAAGAGGAGAGGAGAGGGAGCAAGGGGGGAGACACAGACAGAGGGAGGAGGGAGGGAGGGAAGAGTTGTTGTATGTCAAAGTGAAATGAGCCGCTGATAGTTTTTCTCTCAGGATTTTTCTCGTAGACACTTCAAAGGGACGCATTGCAATATTGGCCTTCACTTTCATGTTGCATATGTATAAAGATAGAGAGATAGATACATACATATATACATACATAGAGAGATAGATATAGATAGAAGACCTCTCCTTTTGGCCTTTTTACTTGGCGGACATTCTTTTTTTTTTTTTTTGCTTTGTTTTGTTGCCCTTGAGCTGTCTCCCTTACTGTAAGCGAACAAACAAAATATAGGTGTAGATAGATAGAGAGACAAATAGAGAGATAGAGAGAAAGGGAGAGAGGCATCAATATCATCAGTCCGTATCATATCACGGCAGGGCACGAGCCTATTTCAAGCGTCTCCAGTCGTTCTTGTTCTGCTCCTCTAGTGTTTCCAATTTCAGTCTGTAAAACGTCTGAATTACACCTTGTTCGGTCTGCTGAACAGCCTCCCCTAGGGCCTGTTTTTATGTCAGTTCTTTTCCACTGTTACTTTTTGTCAGCTGTTGCTCTCTCGCCTACAAGTCCGTCTGTCTGTCCCTGCCATTGCCATTTCTTGATCTGAACTGCATGTGTTTCGTCATTTATCTTTTTTCTCAGTTAGAATTTATATGTAGGCATGTAATGACGTGTGTGTGTGTTTGTGTGTGTGTGTCTTGCTCTGATATATACACACACACACACACACACACACACACACACACACACACACACACACACACAACACACTCACACACACACACTCACACACACACACACTCCCTGGGGCCGGGTGTCACCAAGATGGGGAGGGCCCTTGGCCCAGGAGCAGCAGCCGTCTTCTCGTCAAATAAAGTTACCGGCCCGGAAGTTCTAATCATGATTTTCTTATTAAAAATATGACCCTCGTATATATTTATCAATTATTTTATTATATTTATTATTAAATATTTATTAGCTATATGTCACTATCTATCTACATATCTATTTGTCAATTTATCTGTCCATTTATCTATATATCTTTTATCTATTTATCCTATTCTGTCCAACTATCTCTATCAGTG
>NW_026111574.1:387500-492072 GCF_024679095.1 Eriocheir sinensis | reverse complement strand
TTGTAACATATTTGCATAAAGAAATATATGTACAAAAAATACACGTGAAATAATTAAATTTGTATTAAAATAAATAAACAAAATGCATATACAATAAGGAACATTTTGTGTTGAAATTGATATGGAATATACACATAAATAATGTAAATTTGTATCAAAATATATATACGAACACACACAAAAGAACGTAAATTTCAATGAAGAAAATATACATACACAATACATATAAATGAGTGTAAATAACTATAAAATATATATATCAAATACTTTTCTAAACAATGTATAAACTCGTATCAAAATAAATGAAAACAAAATTAGATAAAAAAAAGTAATATGTTATAGGAAAATAAATATACAAAATACACATAAAATAACGAAAATTTGTATAAAATATATACAAAAAAAACACAGAAAATAATATCAATTTGTATGAAAGAATTGATATACAAATCTACACCTTATAATTAGTTAAATTCATATTTAGATACATGTACAAATACACATAAAATAATGTAAATTTGTATGAAATACCAAACAAATACACATAAAATAAAAGGTACATTTGTATAAAATATATATATACAAAATACACATAAGAAATAATGTAAAATCATATTAAAATAAGTACACAAAATATCAATTAAAATAATTTAAATTTGTATGAAAATAAAAGATGCAAAATACCGATAAAATAAAGCATATTTAAAAAATATACATACAAAAATACACATAGAATAATTAGATTTGTATTAAAATTAATATACAAAATGCATACTATAAAAGGTGAAATTTGTGAAAAAAATACAAAATACACATAAAACAGTGTAAATTTGTTTCGAAATATGCTAAACGAATACACATAAAATAACGTAGATTTCTATAGGAATATGCTACCAAAATACACATGAAATGATGTAAATACACGTATAAAATATATGACCAAATACACATTAAATAATGAAAACTCGCGTCAAAATAAATAAACAAAATATCAAGAAAAGATAATGTGTATTTGTATGAAAATAAATATACAAAATACACATAAGACCTTAACTAAATTTGTATAAAACTATATATACAAAAATACATAAAATATCTTTTAAATTTCTTATGAAAATAAATGTACAAATACACATAAAAATTGGAAATGCAATTTGTATTTAATACATATACAAAATACACATAAAAATAAATGTAAATTTGAATGAAAATACATGAACAAATACTGCTAAAATAACGTAAATTTGTATAAAAAATATACAAAACACAAATAGAGGCAATAATGTAAAATCATTATTAAAAATAAATACAGAATATTAATAAAATAATGTAAATTTGTATGAAAATGAGGCAATAAAATACCCACTTAAAAAAACGATTTTTTATTTATAAAAGTATATATATACCAATTCACATAAAATAAATTTGTATTAAAATAAATATATAAAAAACACATACAATAAAGATAAATTTGTAAAGCTAGAAATAGATATGCAAAATACATATAAAATGAGTATAAATCTGTTTCAAAATATATATACGAAATTCACATAAAACTAACATGGAATTTCTATAAAAATATATATACAAAATACACATAAAATGAAATTATTGTATTATAAAAATGAATACAAAATACATATAAATTAATGTAAATTCATATAAAAAAAATAAATAAACAAAATACCAATAAAAAGTGTGTATTTGTATAAATATAAATATACATAATACATAAAAAAGTATTATATAAATTTACGTTATTTTATGCGTATTTTTTTATATTTATATTTATACAAATACACATTCTTTTCATTAGTATTTTTGTTTATTTATTTTGACACGATTTTACAATTTGATATTCATAATATATGTATTTTGTATACAGCTTTTTATATCCGTATTACACTTCATTTACGTGTATTTTGTATATATATTTTTCATAGAAATGTACGTTATTTTATAAAATATTAATGAACATTTTTAAACAAATGTACATATTTTATGTATTTTATATCTATTCCAATACAAATTTAAATTAGTATGTCATGTGTATTTGTAAATTATTTTAACATAAATTTAAAATTTTTTATGTGTATTTTGGTATATATCTTTTTATAAGAAAATAATGTTATTTTGAATGGGTATTTTTCAATGCTAATTTTCATACAAATTTTATTTTATTAATATTCTGAGTATTTATTTTGATACAATTACAATATTCTATTTGTGTTTTTCTATATATACTTTTTATATATTTTATATTATTTGGTTTGTATTTTGAATATATATTTCATACAAATTACGTTATTTTATTTATAATATTCATTTATAACATTTTCATTAAATCTACATTATTTTATTTGTATTTTGTATAAGTATTTAAACAATTTTACCTAATTTTATGTGTATTTTGTATACTTATTTTAATACAAGTTTAAATAATTTTTTGTGTATTTTGTGCTCTATTTATACAAATAAGGTTAATTTATGTGTATTTTTGTATATCTATTTTCATACAAATACACATTCTTTATCGATATTTTGTTTACTTATTACGACATGAATTTACATTATTTAATGTTGTATTTTGTATATATATTTTTATACGTATTTACATCATTTCATGTATTTTACGTATATATATATCTATAAATCTACGTTATTTTATGTGTGTTGTAAATATATTTTGAAACAAATTGCCTGTTTTATATATGTATTTGCATATTTTCAATACAAATTACTCCAGCAATGTATGTACATTTTGTATATTAATTTTAATGTAAATTAATATATTCTACGTATATTTTTGTTTATGTAATTTTATATAAAATATGCTTTGTTTATGGGTATTTTGCATCTTTATTACTCATATACAAATTTGCATTATTTTCAAAATACTCTGTGTATTTATTTTGATACGATTCTACTATTCCATCAATAATGTGTTTATAAATTTAACTTGAATTTGTATTAAAACTATATACAAAATACACATTAGTAGTGCATTTGTATGAAAATAGATATACAAATATGCACAAAATAAGCTAAATTTGAATTGAAATATATATACAAAATACATGAAATAAAAGTATAAATTTCGTTTCAAAATATTTTTTAACAAATACATATAATAACGTAATTTGTAAAAAATGCTATAAATAAAAGTACACATTAAAGTAATGTAAATACGTATAAAATATTTACAAAATACAAAATAATCAAGTCATTCTGTATCAAAATAAATAAACAAAAACTAATTAAATAATATAGAATTTGTAGTGAGTAAACATATACAAGCTATGTCACATAAAAATAACGTTTTAAGATTTCTATAAAAATATATGTACAAAAATGCACATAAAATTAGTTTGCATAAAAAATATACTACAAAACACACATTAGATAATGTAAATAAGGTATACAAAATTTGTATACAAAATACCTATGAAATAATCTAAATTCGTATCGAGTTAAATTAAGAAAATAACAATAAAAATAATAGTAATTTTGAGATGAAAATACTTATAGAAAACACATAAAATTAACTTAAATACAAATACAAATATTACACATTAAATAATTTAAAATTGAATGAAATAAATATACAAAATCAACATAAAATAAGAGTAGAATTTAGTAATAAAATATAAGTAATGTATTTAATATATATACAAATACACATAAAAATAACCATGAATTTGTATAAAATTTGTTTCCCAAAATATATACGAATACACACAATAAAAATAACTAAATTTTGTGTAAAATGTATATATAAAAATACATATAAAATAATTTAAATACGTAGAAAATTATATATACAAGTAAACACAAAATAATGTAAATTCGTAAAAAATTAAATACTAAAATTCAATAAATGTATATTTGTAGGAAAATATATATACAAAAACAAATAAAATAACTAAAATTTGTATAATATATAAAAAATATTTTCATTCAAAAATAATTTGAATTTGTTTGAGAAAATAGATATGCCAAAATACACATAAATTAAGAGGCAAATTTGTATTGAAATACATATACAACAACTACATATAAAATAATGTAAATTTGTATGAAAATATATAATACAAATGCTGCCATTACATATTTAAATATATCTTGTGGAATTTGGAATATATATTTTATATTATATTATATATTTTTATGTATTTGTGTGTCTTTTGTATATTTATATTTATACAAATACACATTCTTTTATTGGTATTTTGTATATTTATTTTGATACGAATTTACATTATTTTATGTGTATTTTGTATACATTTTTTTATACGTATTTACCTCATTTTATGTGTATTTTGTATATATATTTTCATAGAAATCTACGTTATTTTATGTGTATTCGTATATATATTTTGAGACAAATTTACATTGTTTTATATGTATTTTGCATATCTATTTCAAGACAAATTTACCTTATTTTATGTGTTTTTTATATATTTATTTTAATACAAATTTTTTTTTTATGTGTATTTTGGTATATATATTTTTATAAATAAAAAAAATGCGTTATTTTATGGGTATTTTGCCTCTTTATTTTCATACAAATTTACATTATTTTATTAATATTCTGTGTACTATCTATTCTGATACGATTTTACATTATTCTGTTTGTGTTTTGTATATATTTTTTTTATACAAATATACGTTATTTTAAGTGTATTTGTTTGTCTTTTCATTCAAATTTACATTATTTTATGTGTATTTTGTATATGTATTTCAATACAAATTTACCTAATTTTATGTGTATTTTGTATATTTATTTTCATACAAATTTAAAAAAAATTTGTGTATTTTTGTATATAGTTTGATACAAATTTAGGTTATTTTATGTGTATTTTGTATATCTATTTTCATACAAATACACATTCTTTTATTGATATTTTGTTTATTTATTTTGACGCGAATTTACAGTATTTAATGTGTATTTTGTATATATATTTTTATACGTATTTACATCATTTCATGTGTATTTTGTATATATATTCCTATAGAAATCAACGTTATTTTATGTGTATTCGTATATATATTTTTAAACAAATTTACACTGTTTTATGTGTATTTTGCTTTTTTTTTTTCAATTCAAATTTACCTTATTGTATGTGCATTTTGTATATTAATTTTAATACGAATTTAATTATTCTAAGTGTATTTTTGTATATGTATTTTTTTTAAAAATATGCTTTATTTTATGGGTATTTTGCATCTTTATTTTCATACAAATTTAAATTATTTTATTGATATTCTGTGTACTTATTTTGATACGATTTTACATTATTCTATGTATAACAAAAATAAATACAGAATACACAAAAATATATATGCAAATACATATAATCAATATAAATATATATATATATATATATATATATATATATATATATATATATATATATATATATATATATATATATATATATATATATTTATATATATATATATATATATATATATATATATATATATATATATATATATGTATATATATATATATATATATATATATATATATATATATATATATGTATATATATATTTACATATTTACATAATTTTATATGTATTTTTAATAAATATTTTTATAGAAATTTACTCTATTTTATGTGTATTCGTATATGTATTTTGATACAAATTTACATTATTTATGTGTATTTCGCATATCTGTTTCAATACAAATTTTTTTTATTGTATGTGTCTTTTGTATATTTATTTCGATACAAATTTAATTATTTTATGTGTATTTTTGTATATATATTTTTAAACAAATATGCGTTATTATATGGGTATTTTGCATCTTTATTTTCATACAAATTTACATTATTTTATTGATAGTCTGTTTATTTATTTTGATACGATTTTACGTTATTCTGTGTATTTTGTATATATATTCTTAGACATATTTACATTATTTAATGTATATTTTGTACATATATTTTATGGAAATTTACGTTATCTTCTGTGTATTTGTTTATATAGTTTCATACAAATTTACATTATTTTATGTGTATTTTGTATATGTATTTCAATAAAAATTTGCCTAATTTCATGTGTACTTTGCATATCTATTTTCAAACAAATTTTTAAAAAATTTTGTGTATTTTTGTATATATTTTTATACAAATTTTATACAAATTTTGTTATTTTATTTGTATTTTGTATATATATTTTCCTACAAATATATATTCTTTTATGTGTATTTTGTTTATTTATTTTATTACGAATTTACATTATTTTATGTGTATTTTGTATATATATTTCATTCTATTTACATTATTTAATGTGTATATTTGTATATATTTTCATAAAATTTACATTATTTGATGTGTATTTTGAATAGCTATTTAGATACAAATTTACTTTATTTTATGTGTATTTTGTATATTTATTTTAATACAAACTCAAATATTTTATGTTTATTTGTGTATATATATATTTTTTTAATATGAGATATTTATATGTATATTTCATCTTTTAATTTTATATTTTTTACATTACGTACATATCTTTTATACGTATTTACATATATAATGTATTTTTGTATATATTTTTGTACAAATTTACGTTATTATATGTTTATTTCAATATATATTTTGATACAAATTTACATTATTTTAAGTATTTTCTATATTTATTTCAATTCAAATTTAGCTTATTTTAAGTGTCTTTTGTATATCTATTTTAAGACAAATTTATTTTATTTATTTTTTTTATTTATATTTATACAATTTTACGTTATTTTATGTATATTTTGTATATTTATATTTATACGAATTTACATTATTTTATGTGTATTTTGTATAAATTTTCTTATACGTATTTACTTCATGTTATGTGTATTTTGTATATATTTTTATAGAAATCTACGTTATTTTATGTGTATTCGTATGTATATTTTGAAAGAAATTTACATTGTTTTATATGTATTTTGCATATCTCTTTCAATACAAATTTACCTTATTGTATGTTCATTTTGTATATCTATTGTAATACAAATTTACATATTTTATGTGTATTTTGGTAAATATATTTTCATAAAAAATGCGTTGTTTTATGGGTATTTTGCTTCTTTATTTTCATACAAATTTACATTATTTTATTAATATTCTGTGTATTTATTTTGATACTATTTTACATTATTCTATTTGTCTTTTGTATATATTTTTTATACATATTTACATTATTTAATGTGTATTTTATATATATTTCATAGAAATTTACGTTTTTTTAAGTGTATTTGTTTATATATTTTTATTCAAATTTACATTATTTTATGTGCATTTTGTATATGTATTTCAATACAAATTTACCTAATTTTATGTGTATTTTGTATACAATTAGGTAAATTTATATTGAAATAGATATGCAAAATACATATAAACAATGTAAAATTTGTTTCAAAATATATATACGAATACACCTAAAATAACGTAGATATCTATAAAAATATATATACAAAATACACATAAAATGAAGTAAGTACGTATAAAAAATGTATACAAAATACACATAAAATAATGTAAATTCGTATAAAAATAAATAAACAAAATACCAATAAAAAAAATGTGTATTTGTATAAAATAAATATACAAATACACATAAAATATCGTAAATTTATATAAAACTATATACAAAAATACACAAAAGTAGCTAAATTTGTATAAAAATAGATATACAAAATACACATAGAATAAACTAAATTTGTGTATTTTTGTAATACTTTTATATTAATTTACGTTATTTTATGTGTATTTTGTATATTTATATTTATACAAATACACATTCTTTTATTAGTATTTTGTTTATTTATTTCGATACGAGTTTACATTATTTTATGTGTAATTTGTACACATTTTTTTATACGTATTTACTTCATTTTATGTGTATTTTGTATATATATCTTTATAAAATATGCGTTATTTTATGTGTATTCGTATATATATTTTGAAACAAATTTACATTGTTTTATATGTATTTTGCATATCTATTTCAATACAAATTTACCTTATTGTGTGTGCATTTCGTATATTTATTTTAATACAAATTCAAATATTCTATGTGTGTTTTGGTATAATTATATATTTTTATAAAAAAATGCGCTATTTTGGGGGTATTTTGCATCTTAATTTTCATACAAATTTACATTATTTTATTAATTCTCTGTTTATTTATTTTGATACGATTTTACATTATTCTATTTGTGTTTTGTATATATTTTTGTATACATATTTACATTATTTAATGTGATTTTATATATATATTTTATACAAATTTACGTTAATTTAATTGCATTTGTATAATATTTTAATTCAAATTTTCACTTTTTGATGTGTATTTTGTAAAAGTATTTAAAAACATTGTTTATATATTTTCATATAGATTTACATTATTTTATGAGTGTTTTGTATATGTATTTCAATCCAAATTTGCCTAATTTTATGTGTATTTTGCCTATCTATTTTCAAACAAATTTAAATTATTTTTGCGTATTTTTGTATAAATTTTTATACAAATTTTAGTTATTTTATTTGTATTTTGTATATATATTTTCCTACATATATACATTCTATTATTGCAATTTTGTTTATTTATTTTGATACGAATTTCCATTACTTTATGTGTATTTGGTATATATATGTTTCTACGTATTTACATTATTTTATGTGTATTTTGGATATATATTTTCATAAAAATTTACGTTATTTTATTGTGTGCTCTCGTATACATTTTGATACAAATTTTATACAAATTCATGTTATTTTATGTGTATTTGAATACATATTTTCATACAAATTTAAATTATTTTATGTGTATTTTTACATATATTTCATTACAAATTTACCTTATTTTATGTTTGTTTCATATATTCATTTCATGCAATTTTAAATTATTTTATGTGTATATTTGTATTTGTATTTAGGTTATTTTATTTGTATTTTCTATATACATTTTCATCCAAAACTACATTATTTTATTGGTATTTTGTTAATTTAATTCGATACGAATTTAGATTATTTCAAAGGTATTTTTTATACATTTTTTTATACGCATTTACATTATTTAATGTGTGTTTTGTATATATATTTTGATGCAAATTTACTTTATTTGATGTGCATTTTTGTACATATATTTTTAAAGAAATTAGCGTTATTTTGTATATGTTTTCTCATACAAATTTACATTATATTATTGGTATTTTGTTTATTTATTTTGATACGAATTACATGATTATATGTGTATTTTCTACATATTTTTTTATACGTATTTACATTATTTAATATGTATTTTGTTATTTTATTTATATTATATTATTATTATATGTTATATGTATTATATTTATATATGTATATATATATATATATATATATATATATATATATATATATATATATATATATATATATATATATATATATATATATATATATATATATATATATCTATATCTATATATATATATATATATATATATATATATATATATATATATATATATATATATATATATATATATATATATATATATATATATATATATATATATATATATTTCAATTCAAATTTAGTTTATTTTATGTGTATTTTGTATATCTATTTTCATACAAATTTAACTACTTTTGTGTATTTTTGTATATAGTTTTATATAAATTTACGATATTTTGTGTATTTTGTATATTTATTTTTACAAATACACATTTTTTTATTGGTATTTTGTTTATTTATTTTGATACGAATTTACATTATTTTATGTGTATTTTGTGTACATTTTTTAATACGTATTTACCTCATTTTATGCGTATTTTGTATATATATTTTTATAGAAATCTACGTTATTTTATGTGTATTCGTATATTTTATGTGTATTTTGCATATCAATATAAATTTACCTTATTGTATGTGCATTTTGCATATTTATTTTAATACAAATTTTAATTTTTTATATGTCTTTTGGTATATATATTAAAAAAATGCGTTATTTTATGGATATTTTGCTCCTTTATTTTCATACAAATTTACATTATTTTATTAATATTCTGTGTATTTATTTTGTTACGATTTTACATTATTCTATTTGGGTTTTGTATATATTTTTTTATACATATTTACATTACTTAATGTGTATTTTGTATATATATTTTATACAAATTTACGTTATTTTAAGTTTATTTGTTTATATATTTTCATTCAAATTTACATTATTTTATGTGTATTTTGTAAATGTATTTCAATACAAATTTACCTAATTTTTTGTGTATTTTGTATACTTATTTTCAAACAAATTTTAATTATTTTTGTGTATTTTTGTATATAGTTTTATACAAATTTACGTTATTTTATGTGTATTTTGTATATCTATTTTCATACAAATACAAATTCTTTTATTGATATTTTATTTATTTATTTTGACACGAATTTACATTATTTAATGTCTATTTTGTATATATACTTTTATACGTATTTACAGCATCTCAAGTGTATTTTGTATATATATTTCTATAGAAATCTGCGTTATTTTATGTGTATTCGAATATATATTTTGAAACAAATTTACATGGTTTATGTGTATTTTGCATATTTTTTTTAATAAAAATTTACCTTATTGTATGTGCATTTTGTATATTAATTTTACTACAAATTTAATTATTGAATGTGTATTTATGTATATGTATTTTTATAAAAATATGCTTTATTTTATTGGTATTTTGCATCTTTATTTTCGTACAAATTTACATTATTTTATTGATATTTTGTGTATTTATTTTGATACGAGATTTTACATTATTTTCTATGTGTATTTTGTATATATATTTAATACAAATGTACGTTATTTTATGTGTACATGTACAAATTTGTACAAATTTAACTAATTATATGTGTATTTTGTATATCAATTTTCATAAAAAATTAAATTATTTTTGTTTTTTTTGTATATATTTTTATACAAATTTTCGTTATTTTATGTGTATTTTGTATATTTATTTTCCTACAAATATACGTTCTTTAACGGAATTTTGTTTGTTTATTTTGATACGAATTTACATTATTTTAGGTGTATTTGGTATATATATTTTTATACTATTTACATCATTTTATATGTATTTTGTATGTATATTTTCATAGAAATTTACTCTATTTTATGTGTATTCGTATATATATTTTGATACAAATTTACGTTATTGATGTGTATTTTGCATATGTATTTCAATACAAATTTACTTTATTGTATATGCATTTTGTATATTTATTTCAATACAAATTTAATTATTTCATGTGTATTTTTGTATATATATTTTTATGCATATATGCGTTATTATATGGGTATTTTGCATCTTTATTTTCATACAAATTTAAATTATTTTATTGATATTCTGTTTATTTATTTTGATACGATTTAACATTATTCTATGTGTATTTTGTATAACTATTTTTATACATATTTACATTATTAAATGTATATTTTGTATATATTTTTTATCCATATTTACGTTATTTTATGTGTATTTGTTTATATATTTTCATACAAATTTACATTATTTTATGTGTATTTTGTATATGTTTTTCAATACAAATTTGCCTAACTTTATGTGTATTTTGCATATCTATTTTCAAACAAATTTAAATTATTTTTTGTATTTATGTATTTATTTTTATACAAATTTTAGTTATTTTATTTGTATTTTGTATATATATTTTCCTACAAATATACATTCTTTTATTATAATATTTTGATACGAGTTTACATTATTTTATGTGTATTTTGTAAATATATTTTTCTACGTATTTACATTATTTTATGTGTATTTTGTATATATATATATATATATATATATATATATATATATATATATATATATATATATATATATATATATATATATATATATATATATATATATATATATATATATATATTTTAATAAAATTTACATTATTTTATTGTGTGTATTCTATTTATTTTGATAAAATTTTATACAAATTCATGTTATTTTATGTGTATTTGTATATATTTTATACAAATTTATATTGTTTTACAGGTATTTTACATATTTTCATTACAAATTTACCTTATTTTATGATTATTTTGTATATTTATTTCATTCTATTTTAAATTATTTTATGTGTATATTTGTATTTGTGTTTACGTAATTTTATATTTTATATATTATATATTTTCATTAAAAAATTACATTATTTTATAGGTATTTTCTTTATTTAACTTGATACGAATTTTTCATAGTTATTTTGTATACATATGTTTATACTCATTTACATTATGTAATGTGTGTTTTGTATATATTTTTTAATGCCAATTTATTTTATGTGCATTTTTGTACATATATTTTTATATAAATTTATTTATTTTATTTTTATTTTTTATATTTTTTATAATAAAAATTTAAATTATTTTATTTTTATTTTTTTTATTTATTTTTATAATAATTACATTATTTAATGTGTATTTTGTTTATATATTTTTATATAAAATTTACGTAATTATATGTGTATTTGTAAAAATATTTTGATACAAATTTACTTTATTTTATGTATTTTGTACATATATTTCAATTCAAATTAATCTTATTTTGTGTGTATTTTGTATATCTATTTTCATACAAATTTAATTACTTTTGTGTATCTTTATATATTGTTTTACATATATATACCTTATTTTATGTGCATTTTGTATATTTATATTTAAACAAATACACATAAAATAAAGTAGATTTGCATAAAAATAAATATACAAAACACACATTAAATAATGTAAATGCGTATAAAAATATGTATACAAAATACTTATGAAATAATCTAAATTCGTATCGAATTAAACTAACAAAATACCAATAAAATAATGTAATTTTTGATGAAAATATATATAGAAAATACACATAAAATAACCTAAATACAAATACATATATACACATAAAATAATTTAAAATTGAAGAAAATAAATATTCAAAATAAACATAAAATAAGGTAAATTTGTAATGAAATATATGTAAAAATGCTTATAAAATAATGTAGATTTGAATGAAAATATATATACAAATACACATAAAATAACATGAATTTGTATAAAATTTGTATCAAATTATATACGAATACACACAATAAAATAAAGTAAATTTTTATGAAAATATATATACAAAATACACATAAAATAATGTAAATACGTAGAAAAATATATATATACAAAATACACATTAAATAAAGTAAATATATATAGAAAATACAAATAAAACAACTAAAATTTGTATAAAAATATATACGAAAACACACAAAAATTATTTAAATTTGTTTGGAAATAGATATGCAAAATACACATAAAATTAGGCAAATTTGTATTGAAATACATATACAAAATACACATAAAATAATGTAAGTTTGAAATAAATTATATATAAACAAATACACTTAAAATAACGTAAAATTGTATGAAATATATATACAAAATACACATTAAATAATGTAAATATGTATAAAAAAATATATACAAAACACAAATAGAATAATGTAAATTCGTATCAAAATAAATACACAGAATATAACGCATTTTTTATAAAAATATATATACCAAAACACACATAAAATATTTGAATTTGTATTAAAATAAATATACGAAATGCACACACAATAAGGTAAATTTGTATTGAAATAGATTTGCAAAATACATATAAAACAATGTAAATTTGTTTCAAAATATATATTCGAAAACACATAAAATAACGCAGATTTCTATAAAGATATATATACAAAATACACATATAATGAAGTAAATACGTATAAAAAATATGTACAAAATACACATAAAATAATGTAAACTCGTACCGAAATAAATAAAGGAAATACTAATAAAAGAATGTGTATTTGTATAAATATAAATATACAAAATACACATAAAATAACGTAAATTGATATAAAAGTATATACAAAAATACACAGAAGTAATTAAATTTGTATGAAAATAGATATACAAAATACACATAAAATAACTCATATTTAAAAAAAATATATACAAAAATACACATAAAATAATTAAATTTGTATTAAAATAAATATACAAAATACACATACTATAATGTAAATTTGTATTGAAATAGAAATGCAAAATACACATAAAATAATGTAAATTTGTATCATAATAGATACAAATACACACAATAAAATAAAGTAAATTTTTATGAAAATATATATACAAAATACACATAAAATAATGTAAATACGTAGAAAAATACTTATTCAAAATACACATAAAATAATGTAAATTCGTATCAAAATAAACAAACAAAATTCCAATATATATATATATATATATATATATATATATATATATATATATATATATATATATATATATATATATATATATATATATATATATATATATATATATATATATATATATATATATATATATATATATATATATATATATATATATACAAAATGCACATAAAATAAGGTAAATTTGCATTGAAAGAATATGCAAAATACACATAAAACAATGTAAATTTTTTTCAAAATATACATACAAAGACACATAAAATAACGCAGATTTCTATAGATATATATATACAAAAAAAAGGTGAAATGACGTAAATACGTATAAAAATATATATACACAATACACATTAAATAATGTAAATTCGTGTCGAAATAAATAGACAAAATATCAATAAAAGAATGTCTATTTGTATGAAAATAGATATACAAAATACACATTAAATATTTTAAATTTGTATAAAACTCTATACAAAAATACACAAAAAATAATTTAAATTTGTATGAAAATTAATATACAAAATACACTTAAAATTAGGTAAATTTGTATTGAAATACATATACAAAATACACATAAAATAATGTAAATTTTAATGAAAATATATAAACAAATACACCTAAAAAAACGTAAATTTGTATGAAATATATATATAAAATACACATTAAATAATAAAAATATGTATAAAAAAATATATTCAAAAGACAAATAGAATAATGTAAAATAGTATCAAAATAAATACACAGAATATTAATTAAATAATGTAAATTTGTATGAAAATAAAGATGCAAAATACCCATAAAACAACGCAGTTTTTATGAAAATATATATACCAAAATACACATAAAATATTTAAATTTGTATTACAATAGATATACAAAATGAACATACAATAAGGTAAATTTGTATTGAAATAGATATGCAAAATACATATAAAACAATGTAAATTTCTTTCAAAATATATATACGAATACACATAAAATAACGTAGATTTCTATAAAAATATATATACAAAATACACATAAAATTAAGTAAATACGTATAAGAAAATGTATACAAAATACACATAAATAATGTAAATTCGTATCAAAATAAATAAACCAAATGCCAATAAAAGAATGTGCACTTGTATAAATATAAATATACAAAATACACATAAAATAACGTAAAATTGTATAAAACTATATACAAAAATAAACAAAAAAAATTGTATGAAAATAGATATACAAAAGACACATAAAATAAGCTAAATTTGAATTGAAATAAATATAGAAATTACATAAAATAATGTAAATTTGTATCAAAATATATATTCAAATACACATTTAATAACGTAAATTTGTATAAATATATATAAACAAAATACACATTAAATAATGTAAATACGTATAAAAGATATGTACGTAATGTAAAAATTCATAAAATTAAAGATGCAATATACCCATAAAATAACTCATATTTAAAAAAAAATATATACAAAAATACACATAAAATAATTAAATTTATATTAAAATAAATATACAAAATACACATACAATAAGGTAGATTTTTATTGAAATAGATATGCAAAAAACACATAAAATAAAGTAAATTTGTATCAAAATATATACGAATACACACAATAAAATAACGTAAATTTTTATGAAAATATATATATATATACAAAATACACATTAAATAATGTAAATACATAGAAAAATATATATACAAAATACACATAAAATAATGTAAACTCGTATCAAAATAAATAAAAAAAAATTCCTCTAAAAGAATGTATATTTGTAGGAAAATATATATACAAAATACAAATAGAATAATAAAAATTTGTATAAATATATATACAAAAATACACAATTTTTTTTTAATTTTGTTTGAAAATAGATATGCAAAATACACATGAAATTAGGCAAATTTTTATTGAAATACATATACAAAATACACATAAAATAATGTAAATTTGTATGAAACTATATAAACAAATACACGTAAGATAACGTAAATTTCCATAAAATATATGTACAAAATATACATTAAATAATGTAAATATGTCTAAAAATATGTATACAAAATACACAGAATAACGTAAAATCGTATCAAAATAAATACACAGACTATCAATAAAATAATGTAAATTTGTATGAAAATAAAGATGCAAAATACCCATATAATAACGCATATTTGTTTAAAAATATATATACAAAAATACACATAAAATAATTAAATTTGTATCACAATAAATATACAAAAGGCACATACAATAAAGAAAATTTGCATTGAAATAGATATGCGAAATACACATAAATAATGTAAATTTATAAATATATATATATATATATATATATATATATATAGATATATATATATATATATATATATATATATATATATATATATATATATATATATATATATATACATATATATATATATATATATATATATATATATATATATATATATATATATATATATATATATATATATATATATATATATATATATATATATATATATATATATATATATATATATATATATATATATATATATATATATATATATATATATATATATATATATATATCAAATACACCTAAAATAATGAAAATTCGTATCAAAATCAATAAACAAAATTCCGATAAAAGAACGTACAAATTTACATTATTTTATGTGTATTTTGTACATGTATTTAAATATAAATTTAACTAATTATATGTGTATTTTGTATATCTATTTTCATACAAATTGAAATTTATTTTTTTGTTTTTTTGTATATATATTTATTCAAATTTTCGTAATTTTATGTGTATTTTGTATATTTATTTTCCTACAAATATGCGTTCTTTTATCGGAATTTTGTTTATTTATTTTGATACGAATTTTCATTTTTTTACGGGTATTTGATATATATATTTTTATACTTATTTACATAATTTTATATGCATTTTGAATATATATTTTCATAGAAATTTACTCTTTATGTATATACAAAAAAAACACAAAAATAATTTAAATTTGTATGAAAATAAATATACAAAATACACATAAAATTAGGTAAATTTGTATTGAAATACATATGCAAAATACACTTAAAATAATGTAAATTTGAATGAAATTATATAAACAAATACACTTAAAATAACGTTAATTTGTATAAAATATATATAAAAATACACATTAAATAATGAAAATATGTATAAAAAAATATATACAAAACACAAATAGTATAATATAAAATCGTATCAAAATATATACACAGAATATTAAAAATAATAATGTACATTTGTATGAAAACTAAGATGCAAAATACCTATAAAATAACGCATTTTTTATAAAATTATATATACCAAAATACACATAAAATATTTGAATTTGTATTAAAATAAATATACAAAATGCACATAAAATAAGGTTAATTTGTATTGAAATAGATATGCAAAATACATATAAAACAATGTAAATTTGTTTCAAAATATATATACGAATACACATGAAATAACGTAGATTTCTATAAATATATATATATATATATATATATATATATATATATATATATATATATATATATATATATATATATATATATATATATATATATATATATATATATATATATATATATATATATATATATATATATACAAAATACAGATAAAATTAAGTAAATACGAATGAAAAATGTATACAAAATACACATAAAATAATGTAAATTCGTATAAATATAAATAAACGAAATACCAATAAGGGAATGTGTATTTGTATAAATATAAATATACTAAATGCACATAAAATAACGTAAATTTGTATAAAACAATATACAAAAATACACAAAAGTAATTAAATTTGTATTTCATGTGTATTCGTATATATATTTTGAAACAAATTTACATTGTTTATATGTATTTTGCATATCTATTTTTGTGTATTCTGTATTTATTTTTGTTATACATAGAATAATGTATAATCGTATCAAAATAAGTACACAGAATATCAATAAAATAATTTAAATTTGTATGAAAATAAAGATGCAAAATACCCATAAAATAAAGCATATTTTTTTTAAAAATACATATACAAAAATACACATAGAATAATTAAATTTGTATTAAAATTAATATACAAAATGCACATACAATACGGTAAGTTTGTATTGAAAAAAAAAAAACGCAAAATACACATAAAACAGTGTAAATTTGTTTCAAAATATATATACGAATACACATAAAATAACGTTGGTTTCTAAAGGAATATATATACAAAATACACATGAAATGATGTAAATACGTATAAAAATATATATACAAAATACACATTAAATACTGTTAATTCGCGTCAAAATAAATAAACAAAATATCAATAAATGAATGTGTATTTGTATGAAAATAGATATACAAAATACACATAAAATAACCTAAATTTGTATCAAAATATATACAAAAATACACAAAAATATTTTAAATTTGTATGAAATTAAATATACAAAATACACATAAAATTAGGTAAATTTGTATTGATATACATATACAAAATACACATAAAATAATGTAAATATGAATGAAAAGACATAAACAAATACACTTAAAATAACGTAAATTTGTATAAAATAATATATACAAAACACAAATAGAATAATGTAAAATCGTATCAAAATAAATACACAGAATATTAATAAAATAATGTAAATTTGTATGAAAATAAAGAGGCAAAATACCCATAAAATAACGCTTTTTTTTTATTTATAAAAATATATATATCAAAATACACATAAAAAAATTAAATTTGAATTAAAATAAATATATAAAAAACACATACAATAAGGTAAATTTGTATTGAAATAGATATGCAAAATACATATAAAACAATGTAAATTTGTTTCAAAATATATATACGAATACACATAAAATAACGTAGATTTCTATAAAAATATATATACAAAATACACATAAAATGAAGTAAATACGTATAAAAAAATGTATACAAAATACACATAAAATAATGCAAATTCGTATCAAAATAAATATACAAAATACCAATAATAGAATGTGTATTTGAATAAATATAAATATACAAAATACACATAAAATAACGTAAATTTATATAAAACTATATACAAAAATACACAGAAGTATTTTAATTTGTATGAAAATAGATATACAAAATAAGGTAAACTCGTTTCAAATTCAATAAACAAAATTCAGATAAAAGAACGTATATTTGTAGAAAAAATAAATATACAAAACACACATAAAATAACGAAAATTTGTATGAAAATATATAAAAAAATAAACAAAAATAATTTCAATTTGTATGAAAATAAATATACAAAATACACATGTATTTTGTATATCTATTTTCACAAATTTAATTACTTTTGTGTATTTTTGCATATAGTTTTATATAAATTTACGTTATTTTATTTGTATTTTGTACGTTTATATTTATACAATACACATTCTTTTATTAGTATTTTGTTTATTTATTTTCATACGAGTTTACATTATTTTATGTGTATTTTGTATACCTTTTTTTATACGTATTTACTTCATTTTATGTGTATTTTGTATATTTATTTTCATAGAAATCTACGTTATTTTATGTGTATTCGTATATATATTTTGAAAAAAATTTACATGGTTTTATATGTATTTTGCATATCTATTTCAATACAAATTTACCTTATTGTATGTGCATTTTGTATATTTATTTTAATACAAATTCAAATATTTTATGTGTGTCTTGGTATATATATTTGATAAAAAATGCGTTATTTTATGGGTATTTTGCATCTTAATTTTCATACAAATTTACATTATTTTATTAATATTCTGTGTATTTATATTGATACGATTTTATATTATTCTATTTGTGTTTTGTATATATTTTTTTATACATATTTACATTATTTAATGTGTATTTTTTATATATATTTTATACAAATTTACCTTATTTTAAGTGTATTTGTTTATATATTTTCATTCAAATGTACATTATTTTATGTGTATTTTGTAAATGTATTTCAATACAAATTTACCTAATTTTGTGTATTTTGTATATTTATTTTCATACAAATTAAAATTATTTTTGTGTATTTTTGAATATAGTTTTATACAAATTTAGATGAATTTATGTGTATATTGTATATCTATTTTCATACAAATACACATTCTTTTTTTGATATTGTGTTTATTTATTTTGACGCGAATTTACATTATTTAATGTGTATTTTATATATATATTTTTATACGTGTTTACATCATTTGATGTGTATTTTGTATATATATTTCTATAGAAATCTACGTTGATTTATGAGTATTCGTATATAGATTTTGAAATAAATTTACACTGTTTTATGTGTATTTTGCGTTTTTTTTCAATACAAATTTACCTTATTGTATATGCATTTTGTATATTAATTTTAATACAAATTTAATTATGCTATGTGTATTTTTGTATATGTTTTTTTTTATAAAAATATGCTTTATTTTATGGGTATTTTGCATTTTTATTTTCATACAAATTTACATTATTTTATTTATATTCTGTTTATTTTTTTTGAAACAATTTTACATTATTCTATATGTATTTTTTATATATATTTTTATACGTATTTACTTAATTTTATGTGTGTTTTGTATATATATATTTTTTTTTTATAAAAATCTACGTTAATTTATGTGTATTCGTATATATATTTTGAAACAAATTTACATTGTTTTTATATGTATTTTTGCATATCTCTTTCAATACAAGTTTACCTTATTGTATGTGCATTTTGTATATTTATTTCAATACAAATTTAAATATTTTATGTGTATTTTGGTATATATATATTTCTAAGAAATGCGCTATTTGATGGGAATTTTGCATCTTTATTTTCATACAAATTTACATTATTTTATTAATATTCGGTGTATTTATTTTGATACGATTTCACATTATTCTATTTTTTTTGTATATATTTTTTTATACATATTTACATTATTTAATGTGTATCTTGCATATATATTTCATACAAATTTATTATCTATTATTTATTTTCATACAAATACACATTCTTTTCATGATATTTTGTTTATTTATTTTGACACGAATTTACCTAGATATGTATTTTGTATATATATTTTTATACGTATTTACATAATTTCATGTGCATTTTGTATATATATTTCTATAGAAATCTACGTTATTTTATGTGTATTCGTATATATATTTTCAAACAAATTTACTTTGTTTTATATGTATTTTTGAATATCTCTTTCAATACATATTTACCTTACTGTATATGCATTTTGTATATTTATTTCAATACAAATTTAAAAATTTTATGTGTATTTTGATATATATATTTTTATAAAAAATGCTCTATTTTATACGTATTCTATAAAAACATATACAAAATACACATAAAATGAAGTAAATACGTATAAAAAAATGAATACAAAATATACATAAAAATCGTATCAAAATAAACAAACAAAATACCAGTAAAAGAATGTGTATTTGTATAAATATAAATATACAAAATACACATAAAATATCGTAAATTTGTATAAAACTATATACAAAAATACAGAGAAGTAATTAAATTTGTATGAAAATATATATACAAAATACAGCTAAAATAAGCTAAATTTGAATTGAAATGTACATACAAAATACATAAAATAATGTAAATCTGTATCAAAATATTTATACAAATACATATAATAACGTAGATTTGTTTAAAAATATATAAACAAAATACACATTAAGTAATGAAAATACGTATAAAAAATATGTACAAAATACACATATAATCATGTAATTCGTATCTAAATAAAGAAACAAAATAGCAATAAAATAATGTAAATTTGTATGAGAAAACATATACAAATAACGCAAATTTCTATAAAAATATATGTACAAAAATGCACATAAAATAAAGTAAATTTGCATAAAAATATATATACAAAACACACACTAAATAATGTAAATGCGTACATAAAATAACCTAAATTTGTATAAAACTATATACAAAAATACACAAAAATAGTTTAAATTTATTTGAAAAGAAATATACAAAATACACAAAAAATTAAGTAAATTTGTATTGAAATACATATACAAAATACACATCAAATAATGTAAATTTGAATGAAAATATATAAACAAATACACTTAAAATAACGTAAATTTGTATAAAATATATATGCAAGATACACATTAAATAATGTAAATGTGTATAAAAAAATATATATAAAAAACAAATAGAATAATGTAAAATCGTATCAAAATAAATACACAGAATATCAATAAAATAATGTAAATTTCTATGAAAATAAAGATGCAAAATTCCCAAAAATTATCGCATTTTTTATAAAAATATATATACCAAAATACACATAAAATATTTAAATTTGTATTGAAATAAATATACAAAATGCATATACAGTAAGGTAAATTTGTATTAAAAGAGATATTCAAAAATACATATAAAACAATGTAAATTTGTTTCAAAATATATATACGAATACACATAAAATAAAGTAGATCTCTATAGAAATATATATACAAAATACATATGAAATTATGTAAATTCGTATAAAAATATATATACAAAATACATATCAAATAATGTAAATTCGTGTCGAAATAAATGAACAAAATATCATGAAAAGAATGTGTATTTGTATGAAAATAGATAATAGATAATAAATTTGTATAAAAAATATATGCAAGATACACATTAAATAATGTAAATATGTATAAAAAAGTATATACAAAAAACAAATAGAATAATGTAAAATCGTATCTAAATAAATACACCGAATATTAATAAAATAATGTAAATTTGTATGAAAATAAAGATACAAAATTCCAATAAAATAGCGCATTTCTTATAAAAATATATATACCAAAATACACATAAAATATTTAAATTTGTATTGAAATAAATATCCAAAATGCACATACAATAAGGTAAATTTGTATTGAAAGAGATATGCAAAAATACATATAAAACAATGTAAATTTGTTTCAAAATATATATACGAATACAAATAAAAAAAACGTAGATTTCTATAAAAATATATATACAAAATACACATAATATTAAGTAAATACGTATAAAAAAATGTATACAAAATACACATAAAATAATGTAAATTCGATTTAAAATAAATAAACAAAATACCAATAAAAGAATGTGTATTTGGATAAATATAAATATAAAAAATACATATACAAAATAAACATAAAATAAGGTAGATTTGTAATAAAATATATGTACAAAATACACATAAAATAATGTAAATTTATATGAAAATATAAATACAAATACACATAAAATACCATGAATTTGTATAAAAATATATATTCAAAATAAATATTAAATAATGTGAAAGCGTATAAAAATATATATACAAAGTACATATAAAATAAACTAAATTCGTATCAATATAAATCAACAAAACACCAATAAAATAATATATATTTGAATGAAAATAAATTTACAAAATACACATAACATAACTAAAATTTGTATTAAAATATATACAAAAATACATAGAAATAATTTGACTTTGTATGAAAATAGATATACAAAATACACATAAAACTAGGTAGATTTCTTTTGAAATGTATATACAAAATACCCATAAAATATTGTAAATTTGGGTCAAAATATATAAACAAATACACATAAAATAACGTAAATTTGTATGAAAAATATATACAAAATACACATAGAATAATGTCAATTCGTATCAAAATGAATGAGCAGAATATCAATAAAATAATGTAAATTTGTTTGAAAATAAAGATGCAAAATACCCAAAAAATGAAGTATATGTTTATAAAAATACAGATACAAAAATACACATCGAATAATTAAATTTGTATTAAAATTAATATACAAAATGAGTATATAATAAGGTAAATTTGTATTGAAAAAATATGCAACATACACTTTTACTCATACAAATTTATATTATTTTATTGGTGTTTTGTTTATTTATTTTGATACGAATTACATGATTATATGTGTATTTTGTACATATTTTTTTATACGTATTTACATTATTTAATGTGTATTTTGTTTATATATTTTCATACAAATTTACGTTATTATATGTGTATTTGTATAAATATTTTGATACAAATTTACTTCATTTCATGTATTTTGTATATATATTTCAATTCCAATTTAGCTTATTTTGTGTGTATTTTGTATATATTTTCATACAAATTTAATTACTTCTGTGTATTTTTATATATAGTTTTATATAAATTTACGCTATTTTATGTGTATTTTGTATATTTATATTTATACAAATACACATTCTTTTATTGGTATTTTGTTTATTTATTTTGATACGAATTTACATTATTTTATGTGTATTTTGTATACATTTTTTTATACGTATTTACTTCATTTTATGTGTATTTTGTATATATATTTTTATATAAATCTACGTAATTTTATGTGTATTCGTATATATATTTTGAAACAAATTTACATTGTTTTATATGTATTTTGCATATCTATTTCAATACAAATTTACCTTATTATATGTGTTTTTTGTATATTTATTTTAATACAAATTAAATTTTTTGATGTGTATTTTTGTATATATATTTTTATAAATAAAAAAATGCGTTATTTTATGGGTATTTTGCTTCTTTATTTTCATACAAATTTACATTATTTTATTAATATTCTGTGTATTTATTTTGATACGATTTTACATTATTCTATTTGTGTTTTGTACATATTTTTTTTATACAAATTTACGTTATTTTAAGTGTATTTGTTTATGTATTTTCATTCAAATTTACATTATTTTATGTGTATTTTGTGTATGTATTTCAATACAAATTTACCTAATTTTATGTGTATTTTGTATATATATTTTCATACAAATTTAAAATATTTTTGTGTATTTTTGTATATAGTTTGATACAAATTTAGGTTATTTTATATGTATTTTGTATATCTATTTTCATACAAATACACATTCTTTTATTGATATTTGGTTTATTTATTTTTACGCGAATTTACATTATTTAATGTGTATTTTGTATATATATTTTTATACGTATTTACATCATTTCATGTGTATTTTGTATAGTTTTAAACAAATTTATATTATTTAATGTGTATTTTGTATATATATATTTATACAAATACACATTCTTTTATTGGTATTTTGTTTATTTATTTTGATACTAATTTACATTATTTTATGTCATTTGTATACATTTTTTATACGTATTTACTTAATTTTATGTGTATTTTGTATATATATATTTTTATAGAAATCTACCTTATTTCATGTGTATTCGTATATATATTTTGAAAAAAATTTACATTGTTTATATGTATTTTGCATATCTATTTTTGTGTATTCTGTATTTATTTTTGTTATACATAATATAATTTAAATCGTATCAAAATAAGTACACAGAATATCAATAAAATAATTTAAATTTGTATGAAAATAAAGATGCAAAATACCCATAAAATAAAGCATATTTTTTTTAAAAATACATATACAAAAATACACATAGAATAATTAAATTTGTATTAAAATTAATATACAAAATGCACATACAATAAGGTAAATTTGTATTGAAAAATACACTTAAAACAGTGTAAATTTGTTTCAAAATATATATACGAATACACATAAAATAACGTTGATTTCTATAGGAATATATATACAAAATACACATGAAATTATGTAAATACGTATAAAAATATATATACAAAATACACATTAAATACTGTAAATTCGCGTCAAAATAAATAAACAAAATATCAATAAAAGAATGTGTATTTGTATGAAAATAGATATACAAAATACACATAAAATAACCTAAATTTGTATCAAACTGTATTCAAAATACAAAAATATTTTAAATTTGTATGAAAATAAATATACAAAATACATATAAAATTGGTTAAATTTGTATTGAAATACATATACATATAATGTAAATTTGAATGAAAAGACATAAACAAATACACTTAAAATAACGTAAATTTGTATAAAAAATATATACAATACACAAATAGAATAATGTAAAATCGTATGAAAATAAATACACAGAATATTAATAAAATAATGTGAATTTGTATGAAAATAAAGAGGCAAAATACCCATAAAATAACGCATTTTTTTTATTTATAAAAATATATATACCAAAATGCACATAAAAAAAATAAATTTGTATTAAAATAAATATATAAAAAACACATACAATAAGGTAAATTTGTATTGAAATAGATATGGAAAATACATATAAAACAATGTAAATTTGTTTCAGAATATATATACGAATACACATAAAATAACGTAGATTTCTATAAAAATATATATACAAAATACATATAAAATGAAGTAGATACGTATAAAAAAATGTATACAAAATACACATAAAATAATGTAAATTCGTATCAAAATAAAATAAAAATACCAATAAAAGAATGTGTATTTGTATAAATATAAATATACAAAATACACATAAAATTACTTAAATTTATATAAAACTATATACAAAAATACACAGAAGTATTTTAATTTGTATGAAAATAGATATACAAAATAAGGTAGATTCGTTTCAAATTCAATAAAAAAAATTCAGATAAAAGAACGTATATTTGTAGAAAAAATAAATATACAAAATACACATAAGATAACGAAAATTTGTATGAAAATATATAAAAAAATAAACAAAAATAATTTCAATTTGAATGAAAATAAATATACAAAATACACATGTATTTTGTATATCTATTTTCACACAAATTTTGTTACTTTTGTGTATTTTTGCATATAGTTTTATATAAATTTACGTAATTTTATTTGTATTTTGTATATTTATATTTATACAATACACATTCTTTTATTAGTATTATCTTTATTTATTTTCATACGAGTTTACATTATTTTATGTGTATTTTGTATACCTTTTTTTATACGTATTTATTCATTTTATGTGTATTTTGTATATTTATTTTCATAGAAATCTACGTTGTTTTATGTGTATTCGTATATATATTTTGAAAAAAAATTACATGGTTTTATATGTATTTTGCATATCTATTTCAATACAAATTTACCTTATTGTATGTGCATTTTGTATATTTATTTTAATACAAATTCAAATATTTTATGTGTGTCTTGGTATATATATTTTTTAAATAAATTCGTTATTTTATGTGTATTTTTCATCCTAATTTTCATACAAATACCCATTATTTTATTAATATTCTGTGTTTTTATTTTGATACGATTTATATTATTCTATTTGTGTTTTGTATATTTTTTATACATATTTCATTATTTAATGTGTATTTTTATATATTTTATACAAATATACGTTATTTTAATTGTATTTGTTTATATATTTTCATTCAAATTTTCATTATTTTATGTGTATTTTGTAAATGTATTTCAATACAAATTTACCTAATTTTATGTGTATTTTGTATATTTATTTTCATACAAAATAAAATTATTTTTGTGTATTTTTGTATATAGTTTTATACAAATTTAGGTGATTTTATGTGTATATTGTATATCTATTTTCATACAAATACACATTCTTTTATTAATATTTTGTTTATTTATTTTGACGCGAATTTAAATTATTTAATGTGTATTTTATATATATATATTTTTATACGTGTTTACATCATTTGATGTGTATTTTTTATATATATTTCTATAGAAATCTACGTTGATTTATGAGTATTCGTAAATAGATTTTGAAATAAATTTACAGTGTTGTATGTGTATTTTGCATATTTTTTCAATACAAATTTACCTTATTGTATATGCATTTTGTATATTAATTTTAATACAAATTTAATTATGCTATATGTTTTTTTGTATATGTATTTTTAAAAAAATATGCTTTATTTTATGGGTATTTTGCATTTTTATTTTCATACAAATTTACATTATTTTATTTATATTGTGTTTTTTTTTAAACAATTTTACATTATTCTATGTGTATTTTGTATATCTATTTTTATACGTATTTACTTAATTTTATGTGTATTTTGTATATATATTTTTATAGAAATCTACGCTATTTTATGTGTATTCGTATATATATTTTGAAACAAATTTACATTGTTTTATATGTATTTTTGCATATCTCTTTCAATATAAGTTTACTTTATATACAAAATACCCATAAAATATTGTAAATTTTTGTCAAAATATATCAACAAATACACAAAAAATAACGTAAATTTGTATAAAATATATATACAAAATATATATTAAATAATGGAAAAGTGTATAAAAATATATATACAAAATACACATAGAATAATGTAAAATCGTATCAAAATAAGTGAACAGAATATCAGTAAAATAATATAAATTTCTATGAAAATAAAGATGCAAAATACCCATAAAATAACGCATATTTGTATAAAAATATATATACAAAAATACACATAAAATAATTAAATTTTTATTAAAATAAATATACAAAATGCACATACAATAAGATAAATTTGTATTGAAATAGATATGCAAAATACACACCAAATAATGTAAATTTGAATTAAAATATGTATACGAAAACACATAAAATAACGTAAATTTCTATGAAAATATATATAAAAAATACACATAAAATGATGTAAATACGAATAAAAATATATATACAAAATACACCTAAAATAATGTAAATTCGTATCATATTCAATAAACTAAATTTCAATAAAAGAATGTATATATGTAGGAAAATAAATATACAAAATAATATATAAAATAACTAACATTTGTATAAAAATACATACAAAAATACACAAAAATAGTTTCAATTTGTAAGAAAATAGAAATACAAAATACACATAAAATTAGATAAATTTGTATTGAAATACATATACAAAATACATAAAAGATAATGTAAATTTGTATGAATTTATATAAACAGATAGACATAAAGTATCGTATATATGTATAAAACATATATAGAAAATGCTCATTAAATAATGTAAATATGTAAAATAAAATATATACAAAATACACATAGAACAATGTAAAATCGTATCAACATAAATACACAGAATATCAGTAAAATAATGTAAAATTGTATGAAAATAAAGATGCAAAATACTCATAAAAAAAGCATATTTTTATAAAAATATATATTAAAAAAAAACACATCAAATAATTAAATTTGTATTAAAATATATATACAAAAACACATACAATATGGTAAATTTGTATTGAAATAGATAAGCAAAACAAACATCAAACAATGTAAATTTGCTACAAAATATATATACGAATAAACATAAAAAAAACGTAAATTTCTATAAAAATATATATAAAAAATACACATAAAATGATGTAAATACGTATAAAAATAAATAAACAAAATACCAATAGAAGAATGTGAATTTGTATCAAAATAAATATACAAAATACACATATATTACGTAAATTTGTATAAAACTATATACAAAAAAAAAGTAATTTAAATTTGTATGAAAATAGATATACAAAATATATAAAAAATAAATTAAATTTGTATTGAAATATATATAAAAAATACATAAAATAATGTATATTTATATCAAAATAATTAAACAAATACGCATAAAATACCGTAAATTTGTTTTAAAATATATAAACAAAATACACATTAAATAATGAAAATACGTATACAAAATATATACAAAATACCCATATAATAATGTAAATTCGTATCAAAATACATAAACAAAATACTAACAAAACGTGTAAAAATATGTATAGAAAATAAACATGAAATATTCTAAATTCGTATCGAAATAGGTGAACAAAATACCGATAAAATAATGTAATTCTGAATGAAAATATATAAAGAAAATACACATAAAATAACGTAAATACAAATAAATATATACACATAAAAAAATTGAATTTGAATGAAAATAAATATAAAAATAAATATAGAATAAGGCAAATTTGTAATGAAATATATATACAAAATACACATCAAATAATGTAGATGTTTCAAAAAATATATACGAATACACATAAAATAACGTATATTTCTTTAGAAATATATATACAAAATACACATGAAATTATGTAAATACGTTTAAAAATATATATACAAAATACACATTAAATAATGTAGATTCGTGTCAAAATAAATAAACAAAATATCAATAAAAGAATGTGTATTTGTATGAAAATACATATACAAAATACACATAAAATAACGGAAATTTGAATAAAACTATATACAAAAATACACAAAAATAATTTAAATTTGTATGAAAATAGATATACAAAATACACATAAAACTAGGTAAATTTGTATTGAAATACATATACAAAATACACATAAAATAATGTAAATTTGAATGAAAATATATAAATAAATACACTTTAAATAACGTAAATTTGTATAAAATATATATTCAAAATACACATTAAATAATGCAAATATGTATGAAAAAAATTTATACAAAACACAAATAGAATAGTGTAAAATCGTATCAAAATAAATACACAGAATATTAATAAAATAATATAAATTTGTATGAAAATAAAGATGCAAAAGACCCATAAAATAACGCATTTTTTATAAAATATATATATACCAAAATACACATAAAATATTTAAATTTGTATTAAAATAAATATACAAAATGCACATTCATTAAGGTAAATTTGTATTGATATAGATTTGCAAAATACATACAATGTAAATTTGTTTCAAAATATATATATACGAATACACAAAATAACGTAGATTTCTATAAAAATATATATACAAAAAACACATAAAATAAAATAAATGCGTTTAAAAAAATGTATACAAAATACACATAAAATAATGTAACCAATAAAATAAAATACCAATAAAAGAATGAGTATTTGTATAAATATAAATACACAAAATACACATAAAATAACGTAAATTTGTATAAAACTTACAAAAACATACACAAAAGTAATTAAATTTGTATAAAAATAGATATACAAAATACACTTAAAATAGGCTGAATTTGAATTGAAATATATATACAAAATACATAAAATAATGTAAATTTGTATCAAACTATTTATACAAATATATACAAAATAGACATTAAATAATGTAAATTCGTATCAAAATAAATAAACAAAATATCAATAAAAGAATGTGTATTTGTATGAAAATAGATATACAAAATACACATAAAATAACGTAAATTTGTATAAAACTATATACAAAAATACACAAAAATAATTTAAATTTGTTTGAAAATAAATATACAAAATACACATAAAATTAGGTAAATTTGTATTGAAATACATATACAAAATACACATAAAATAATGTAAATTTGAATGAAAATACATAAACAAATACACTTAAAATAACGTAAATTTGTATAAAATATATATACAAAATACACATTAAATAATGTAAATATGTATAAAAAAATATATACAAAACCCAAATAGAATAATGTAAAGTCGTATCAAAATAAATACTCAGAATATTAATAAAATAATGTAAATTTCTATGAAAATAAAGAAACAAAATACCCATATAATAACGCATTTTTTTATAAAAATATATATACTAAAATGCACATAAATAAATTTATATTTGTATTAAAATAAATATACAAAATGCACATACAATAAGGTAAATATAAACTGAAATAGATATGCAAAATACATATAAAACAATGTAAATTTATTTCAAAATATATATACGAATACACATAAAATAACGCAGATTTCTATAAAAATATATATACAAAATACACATAAAATGAAGTAAATACGTATAAAAAAATGTATACAAAATACACATAAAATAATGTAAATTCGTATCAAAATAAATAAACAAAATACCAATAAAAGAATGTGTATTTGTATAAATATAAATATACAAAATACACATAAAATAACGTAAATTTATATAAAACTATATACAAAAATACACAAAAGTAGTTAAATTTGTATGAAAATAGCTATACAAAATAAACATAAAATAAGCTAAATTTGAATTGAAATATATATATATATATATACAAAATACATCATATAATGTAAATTTGTATCAAAATATTTATACAAATACTCATATAATAACGTAAATTTGTATAAAAATACATAAACAAAATACACATTAAATAATGTAAATACGTATTAAAAAATATGTACAAAATCCACATATAATCATGTAATTCGTATCAAAATAAATAAACAAAATACCAATAATATAATGTAAATTTGTATGAGAAAACATATACAAAATACACATAAAATAACACTAATTTCTTTAAAAATATATGTACAAAAATGCACATAAAATAAAGTAAATTTGCAAATAAATATATATACAAAACAGACATTAAATAATGTAAATGCGTATAAAAACATGTATACAAAATACCTTTGAAATAATCTAAATTCGAATCGAATTAAATTATCAAAATACCAATAAAATAATGTAATTTTGGATGAAAATATATATAGAAAATACACATAAAATAACCTAAATACAAATACATATATAAACATAAAATATTTTAAAATTGCATGAAATGAATATATAAAATAAAAATAAAATAAGGTAAATTTGTAATGAAATATATGTAAAAATACACAAAAAATAATGTAAATTTATATGAAAATATATATTCAAATACACATAAAATAACATCAATTTGTATAAAATTTGTATCAAAATATATACGAATACACACAATAAAATAACGAAATTTTTTTTGAAATTATGTATATACAAAATACACATAAAATAATGTAAATACGTTGAAAAAAATATATACAAAATACACATTAAGTAATGTAAATTCGAATCAAAATAAATCAATAAAATTCCAATAAAAGAATGTATATTTGCAGGAAAATATATATACAAAATACAAATAAAATAACTAAAATTTGAAAAAAATATATATACAAAAATACACAAAAATAATTTAAATTTGTTTGAAAATAGATGTGCAAAATATACATAAAATTAGGCAAATTTGTATTGAAATACATACAAAAAACACACATAAAATAATGTAAATTTGAATGAAAATATATAAACAAATACACATAAAATAACGTAAATTTGGATAAAATATATATACAAAATATACATTAAATGATGTAAATTTGTATAAAAATATATATACAAAATACACATAGAATAATGTTAAATCGTATCAAAATAAATAAACAGATTATCAATAAAATAATATAAATTTGTATGAAAATAAAGATGCAAAATACTTATATAATAACGCATATTTATATAAAAATATATATAAAAAAATACATATAAAATAATTAAATTTGTATTAAAATAAATATACAAAATGCACATACAATAAAGTAAATTTGTATTTAAATACATATACAAAATACACATAAAATAATGTAAATTTGTATGAAATGAAAACAAATACACATAAAGTAACGTACATTTGTATAAAATATATATTTAAAATACATATAGAATAATGTAAAATCGAATCAAAATCAATACACAGAATATCAATAAAATAATATAGATTTGTATGAAAATAAAGATGCAAAATACCCAAAAAATAAAGCATATTTTTTATAAAAATACATATACAATAATACACATAGAATAATTAAATTTGTATTAAAATTATTATACAAAATGCATATACTATAAGGTAAATTTGTATTGAAAAAATATGCAAAATACACATAAAACAGTGTAAATTTGTTTCAAAATCTGTATTCGAATACTTATAAATCAACGTATATTTCTATAGAAATATATATACAAAATACACATGAAATGATGTAAATACGTAAAAAAATATATATGCAAAATACACATTAAATAATGTAAATTCGCGTCAAAATAAATAACAAAATATCAATAAAAGAATGTGTATTTGTTTGGAGATAGATATACAATATACACATAAAATAACCTAAATTTGTATAAAACTATATACTAAAATACACAAAAGTAATTTAAATTTGTATGAAAATAAATATACAAAATACACATAAAATTAGGGTAATTTGTATTGAAATACATTTACAAAATACACCTAAAATAATGTAAATTTGAATGAAAATATATAAACAAATATCTTTAAAATAACGTAACTTTCTATAAAATATATATACGAAATACACATTAAATAATATAAATATGTATAAAAAAATATATACAAAACACAAATAGAATAATGTAAAATCGTATCAAAATTTGTATGAAAATTAAGATGCAAAATACCCATAAAATAACGCATTTTTTATAAAAATATATATACCAAGAACCACATAAAATATTTGAATTTGTATTAAAATAAATATACAAAATGCACATACAATAAGGTAAATTTATATTGAAATAGAAATACAAAATACATATAAAACAATGTAAATTTGTTTCAAAATATATATACGAGTACACATAAAATAACGTAGATTTATATGAAAATATATATACAAAATACACATAAAATGAAATAAATACGAATAAAAAAAGGTATACAAAATACACATAAAATAACGTAAACTCGTAACAAAATAAATAAGCAAAATACTAATAAAAGAATGTGTATTTGTATAAATATAAATATACAAAATACACATAAAATAACGTAAATTTATATAAAACTATGTACAAAAATACTCAAAAGTAATTAAATTTGTGTGAAAATAGATATACAAAATACGCATAAAATAAGCTAAATTTGAATTGAAATATATATACAAAATACATAAAACAATGTAAATTTATATCAAAATATTTATACAAATACACATATAATAACGTAAATTTGTTTAAAAATATATAAACAAAATACAAATTAAATAATGTAAATACGTATAAAAAAATATGTACAAAAAACACATATAATCATGTAATTCGTATCAAATAAATGAACAAAATACCAATAAAATAATATAAATTTGTATGAGAAAACATATACAAATAAAATAAAATTAAATTAAATAACGCAAGTTTCTATAAAAATATATGTACAAAAATGTACATTAAATAAAGAAAATTTGCATAAAAAATATATATACAAAAAACACATTAGATAATGTAAATGAGTATAAAAATATGTATAAAAAATACCTATGAAAAAATCTAAATTCGTATCGAATTAAATTAAGAAAATAACTATAAAATAATGTAATTTTCGATGAAAATATATATAGAATATACACATAGAATTACTTAAATACAAATACAAATATACACATAAAATAATTTAAGATTGAATGAAATAAATATACAGAATTCTCATAAAATAAGGTAAATTTGTAATGAAAAATATGTAAAAACACACATAAAATAATATAAATTTGTATGAAAATATATATACAAATACACAAAAATAACATGAATTTGTATAAAATTTGTATCAAAATAAATACGAATACACACAATAATATAATGTTAAATTTTATTAAAATATATATACAAAATACACATAAAATAATGTAAATACGTAGAAAAATATATATACAAAATACACAGAAAATAATGTAAACCCGTATCAAAATAAATATACAAATTTTCCAATAAAAGAATGTATATCTGCAGGAAAATATATATACAAAATACAAATTAAATAACTAAAATTAGTATAAAAACATATACAAAAATACACAAAAATAATTTAAATCTGTTTGAAAAAAGATATGCAAAATGCACATCAAACTAGGCAAATTTGTATTGAAATACATATACAAAATTCACGTAAAATAATGTAAATTTGTTTGAAAATATAAACAAATACACATAAAATAACGTAAATTTGGATAAAATATATATACAAAATATACATTAAATAATGTAAATATGTATAAAAATATATACACAAAATACTCATAGAATAATGTTAAATCGTATCAAAATAAATAAACAATATCAATAAAATAGTGTAAATTTGTATGAAAATACAGATGCAAAATGCCCATATAATAACGCATTTTTGCATAAAAATATATATACAAAAATACACATGAAATAATTAAAATTGTATTGAAATATATATACAAAATGCTTATACAATAAAGTAAATTTGGGTTGAAATAGATATGCAAAATACACATCAATAATGTAAATATGTATCAAAATATATATGAGAGTGCTCATAAAATAGAGTAAATTTATATGAAAATATACATAAAAAATACATAAAAATGATGTAAATAGTATAAAAATATATATACCAAATACACCTAAAATAATGTAAGCTCGTATCAAAATAAATAAACAAAATTCCAATAAAAGAACGTATATATGTAGAAAAATAAATATACAAAATACACATAAAATAACGAAAATTTGTATAAAAATATATACAAAAAATAATAATAATACTTTCAGTTTTTATGAAAATAGATATACAAAATACACAAATAATTATATAATTAGTTAAATTTGTCTTTAAATACATGTACAAAATACACATAAAATAATGTAAATTTGTATGAAATGAAAACAAATACATAAAATAACGTACATTTGTATAAAAATATATACAAAAATACACATAGAATAAAGTAAAATCGAATCAATATAAATACACAAAATATCAATAAAATAATTTAAATTTGTATGAAAATAAACATGCAAAAACCCATAAAATAAAGCATATTTTATTAAAAATACATATACAAAAAATACACATAAAACAGTGTAAATTTGTTTCAAAATATATATACGAATACACATAAAATAACGTAGATTTCTATAAAATATATATACAAAATACACGAAATAATGTAAATACGTATAAAATATATATAAAAAAATACATTAAATAATGTAAATTCGCGTCAAAATAAATAAACAAAATATCAATAAAAGAATGTGTATTTGTATGAAAATAGATATAAAATACACATCAAATACCCTAAATTTGTATAAAAATATAAAAAAAATACACAATAATTTAAATTTGTATGAAAATAAATATACCAAATACACATAAAATTATGTAAATTTGTATTTCAATACATATAAAAAATACACTTAAAATAATGTAAATTTGAATGAAAATATATAAACAAATACATTTAAAATAATAAATTTGTATAAATTATATATACAAAATACACATTAAATAATATAAATATATATAAAAATATATATACAAAATACAAATAGAATAATGTAAAATCGTATCAAAATAAATACATAAAATATTAATAAAATAATGTCAATTTGTATGAAAATTAAAGATGCAATATAATAAAATAACGCGTATTTTTTTAAAAATATATATACAAAAATGCACATACAATAAGGTAAACCTGTATTGAAATAGATATGCAAATTTGTTTCAAAATATATACGAATACACATAAAATAAGGTAGATTTCTATAAAAATGTATATAAAATACACGTATAAAAATGTATACAAAATACATAAATAATGTAAATTCGTATCAAAATAAATAGACAAAATACCAATAAAAGAATGTATTTGTATTAATATAAATATACAAAATACATAAAATAACGTAAATTTGTATAAAATACACAAAAATACACATAAGTAATTAAATTTGTATGAAAATATATATAAATACACACAAAATAACCTTAATTTGAATTGAAATATATACAAAGTACATAAGATAATGTAAACTTGTATAAAAATGTTTATAAAAATAAATATATAATAAAGTGAATTTGTATAAATATATATAAACAAAAGTCTCATTAAATAATGTAAATACGTATAAAAAATTTGACAAAATACACATATAATAATGTAATTCGTATCAAAATACATAACCAAAATACCAATAAAATTATGTAAATTTGTATGAGAAAACATATACAAAATACACATAAAATAAAGCATATTTCTTTAAAATTATATGTACAAAAATGCATATAAAATAAAGTAAATTTGCATAAAAATATATATACAAAACACACATTAAGTAATGTACATGCGTATAAAAAATATGTATACAAAATACCTATGAAATAATCTAAATTCGTATCGAATTAAATTAACAAAATACCAATAAAATAATGGAATTTTGGATGAAAATATATATAGAAAATATATATAAAATAACCTAAACACAAATACAAATATACATATAAAATAATTTAAAACTGAATAAAATAAATATACAAAATAAACAAAAAATAAGGTAAATTTGTAATGAAATATATATACAAAATACACATAAAATAATATAAATTTGAATGAAAATATATATACAAATACACAAAAAAATACATGAATTAGTATAGAAATATATATTCAAAATAAACATTAAATAATGTATAAAAATATATATACAAAGTACATATAAAATAATGTAAATTCTTATCAAAATAAATAAAAAAAATATCAATAAAATAATATATATTTGAATGTAAATAAATTTACAAAATACTCATCAAATCAGTAAAATTTGTATTAAAATATATAAAAAAAAATACTCAGAAATAATTTGAGTTTGTATGAAAATCGATATACAAAATACACATAAAACTAGGTAAATTTCTTTTGAAATATATATACAAAATACCCATAAGATATTGTAAATTTTTGTCAACATATATCAACAAATACACGTAACGTAACGTAACGTAACGTAACGTAAATTTGTATAAAATATATATACAAAATACACATTAAATTAAGGAAAAATGTATAAAAAAATTTATACAAAATATACATAGAATAATGTAAAATCGTATCAAAATAAATGAACAGAATATCTATAAAATAATGTAAATTTCTATGAAAATAAAGATGCAAAATACCCAAAACATAACGCATATTTGTATAAAAATATATATACAAAAATATACATATAATAATTTTTTTTTAAATTAATATACAAAATGCATATACAATAAGGTAAATTTGTATTGAAAAAATATGCAAAATACACATAAAATAGTGTAAATTTGTTTCAAAATCTATATACGAATACACATAAAATAACGTAGATTTCTATTGAAATATATATATACAAAATACATGAAATGATGTAAATACGTATAAAATATATATACAAAATACACATTAAATAATGTAAATTCGCGTCAAAATAAATAAACAAAAATCAATAAAAGAATGTGTATAAATATGAAAATAGATATTCAAAATCCACATAAAATAAACTAATTTTGTATAAAACTAAATAAAAAATTACACAAAAATAATTTAAATTTGTATGAAAAGAAATTTACAAAACACATAAAATTAAGTAAATTTTATTGAAATACATATACAAAATACATAAAATAATGTAAATTTGAATGAAAATATATAAACAAATACACTTAAATTACCGTAAATTTGTATAAGATATATATACAAAATTCACATTAAATAATATGTATATGTATAAAAAATATATTTAAAACACAAATAGAATAATGTAAAATTGTATCAAAATAAATACACAGAATATTAATAGAATAATGTAAATTTGTATGAAAACTAGATGCAAAATACCCATAAAATAACGCATTTTTTATAAAAATATATATACCAAAACACACATAAAATATTTGAATTTTTATTAAAATAAATATACAAAATGCACATACAATAAGGTAAATTTGTATTGAAATAGATATGCAAAATACATATAAAACAATGTAAATTTGTTTCAAAATATATATACGAACACATAAAATAAGGCAAATTTTTATGAAAATATATACCCAAAATACACATAAAATAATGTAAATACATGGAAAAATATATATACAAAATCCACATAAATAATTAAACTGTATTAAAATAAATAAACAAAAATCCAATAAAAGAATGTATATTTGTAGGAAAATAAATAAACATAATACTAATAAAAGAATGTGTATTTGGATAAATATAAATATACAAAATACACATACAAAATAAACATAAAATAAGGTAGATTTGTAATAAAATATATGTACAAAATACACATAAAATAATGTAAATTTATATGAAAATATATATACAAATACACATAAAATACCATGAATTTGTATAAAAATATATATTCAAAATAAATATTAAATAATGTAAAAGCGTATAAAAATATATATACAAAGTACATATAAAATAATGTAAATTCGTATCAATATAAATCAGCAAAACACCAATAAAATAATATATATTTGAATGAAAATAAATTTACAAAATACACATACAAACTTGAGTTTGTATGAAAATAGATATACAAAATACACATAAAACTAGGTAAATTTCTTTTGAAATGTATATACAAAATACCCATAAAATATTGTAAATTTGTGTCAAAATATATAAACAAATACACATAAAATAACGTAAATTTGTATGAAAAATATATACAAAATACACATAGAATAATGTCAATTCGTATCAAAATGAATGAGTAGTATATCAATAAAATAATGTAAATTTCTATGAAAATAAAGATGCAAAATACCCAAAAAATAACGCATATTTGTATAAAAATATATATACAAAAATATACATAGAATAATTTTTTTTTAAATTAATATACAAAATGCATATACAATAAGGTAAATTTGTATTGAAAAAATATGCAAAATACACATAAAATAGTGTAAATTTGTTTCAAAATCTATATACGAATTCACATAAAATAACGTAGATTTCTATTGAAATATATATATACAAAATACACATGAAATGATGTAAATACGTATAAAAATATATATACAAAATACACATTAAATGATGTAAATTATGTCAAACTAAATAAACAAAAAATCAATAAAAGAATGTGTATAACTATGAAAATAGATATTCAAAATACACATAAAATAACCTAAATTTGTATAAAACTAAATAAAAAATTACACAAAAATAATTTAAATTTGTATGAAAAGAAATTTACAAAACACATAAAATTAGGTAAATTTTTATTGAAATACATATACAAAATACACATAAAATAATGTAAATTTGAATGAAAATATATAAACAAATACACTTAAATTAACGTAAATTTGTATAAGATATATATACAAAATTCACATTAAATAATATGTATATGTATAAAAAAAAATATATTCAAAACACAAATAGAATAATGTAAAATTGTATCAAAATAAATACACAGAATATTAATAAAATAATGTAAATTTGTATGAAAACTAGATGCAAAATACCCATAAAATAACGCATTTTTTATAAAAATATATATACCAAAACACACATAAAATATTTGAATTTTTATTAAAATAAATATACAAAATGCACATACAATAAGGTAAATTTGTATTGAAATAGATATGCAAAATACATATAAAACAATGTAAATTTGTTTCAAAATATATATACGAACACACATAAAATAAGGCAAATTTTTATGAAAATATATATACAAAATACACATAAAATAATGTAAATACGTAGAAAAATATATATACAAAATACACATAAAATAATTTAAATTCGTATCAAAATAAATAAACAAAAATCCAATAAAAGAATGTATATTTGTAGGAAAAATAAATAAACAAAATACCAATAAAAGAATGTGTATTTGGATAAATATAAATATACAAAATACACATACAAAATAAACATAAAATAAGGTAGATTTGTAATAAAATATATGTACAAAATACACATAAAATAATGTAAATTTATATGAAAATTTATATACAAATACACATAAAATACCATGAATTTGTATAAAAATATATATTCAAAATAAATATTAAATAATGTAAAAGCGTATAAAAATATATATACAAAGTACATATAAAATAATGTAAATTCGTATCAATATAAATCAGCAAAACACCAATAAAATAATATATATTTGAATGAAAATAAATTTACAAAATACACATACAAACTTGAGTTTGTATGAAAATAGATATACAAAATACACATAAAACTAGGTAAATTTCTTTTGAAATGTATATACAAAATACCCATAAAATATTGTAAATTTGTGTCAAAATATATAAACAAATACACATAAAATAACGTAAATTTGTATGAAAAATATATACAAAATACACATAGAATAATGTCAATTCGTATCAAAATGAATGAGTAGTATATCAATAAAATAATGTAAATTTGTATGAAAATAAAGATGCAAAATACCCAAAAAATAAAGCATATGTTTATAAAAATACAGATACAGAAATACACATCGAATAATTAAATTTGTATTAAAATTAATATACAAAATGCGTATATAATAATGTAAATTTGTATTGAAAAAATATGCATCATACACGTTTACTCATACAAATTTATATTATTTTATTGGTATTTTGTTTATTTATTTTGATACGAATTACATGATTATATGTGTATTTTGTACATATTTTTTTATACGTATTTATATTATTTAATGTGTATTTTGTTTATATATTTTCATACAAATTTACGTTATATGTGTATTTGTATAAAAATTTTGATACAAATTTATTTTATTTCATGTATTTTGTATATATATTTCAATTCAAATTTAGCTTATTTTGTGTGTATTTTGTATATATTTTCATACAAATTTAATTACTTCTGTGTATTTTTGTATATAGTTTTATATAAATTTACGTTATTTTATGTGTATTTTGTATATTTATATTTATACAGATACACATTCTTTTATTGGTATTTTGTTTATTTATTTTCATACGAATCTACATTATTTTTTTTGTGTATTTTGTATACATTTTTTTATACGTATTTACTTCATTTAATGTGTATTTTGTATATATTTTATAGAAATCTACGTTATTTTATGTGTATTCGTATATATATTTTGAAACAAATTTACATTGTTTTATATGTATTTTGCATATCTATGTCAATACAAATTACCTTATTGTATGTGTTTTTGTATATATATTTTAATACAAATTAAATTTTTGATGTGTATTTTGGTATATATATTTTATAAATAAAAATGCGTTATTTTATGGGTATTTTGCCTTTATTTCATACAAATTTACATTATTTTATTAATATTCTGTGTATTTATTTTGATACGATTTTACATTATTCTATTTGTGTTTTGTACATATTTTAATAAAATTTACGTTATTTTAAGTGTATTTGTTTATGTATTTTCATTCAAATTTACATTATTTTATGTGTATTTTGTGTATGTATTTCAATAAAAATTTATCTAATTTTATGTGTATTTTGTATATTTATTTTCATACAAATTTAAAATATTTTTGTGTATTTTTGTATAAAGTTTGATACAAATTTAGGTTATTTTATGTGTATTTTGTATATCTATTTTCATACAAATACACATCTTTTATTGATATTTTGTTTATTTATTTTGACGAATTTACATTATTTAATGTGTATTTGTATATATATATTTTATATATATATTTACATCATTTCATGTATATATATATATATATATATATATATATATATATATATATATATATATATATATATATATATATATATATATATATATATATATATATATTTATACAAATACACATTCTTTTATTGGTATTTTGTTTTTTTATTTTTTGAGACTCATTTAGATTATTTTATGTGTATTTTGTATACTTTTTTTATACTTATTTACTTAATTTTATGTTTATTTTGTATATATATATTAAATGAAATCTACCTTATTTTATGTGTATTCGTATATATATTTTGAAACAAATTTACATTGTTTATATGTATTTTGCATATCTATTTTTGTGTATTCTGTATTTATTTTTGTTATCCATAGAATAATGTAAAATCGTATCAAAATAAGTACTCAGAATATCAATAAAATAATTTAAATTTCTATGAAAATAAAGATGCAAAATACCCATAAAATAAAGCATATTTTTTTAAAAAATACATATACAAAAATACACATAGAATAATTAAATTTGTATTAAAATTAATATACAAAATGCACACATACAATAAGGTAAATTTGTATTGAAAAAAAAACGCAAAATACAAATAAAACAGTGTAAATTTGTTTTAAAATATATATACGAATACACATAAAATAACGTAGATTTATATAGAAATATATATACAAAACACACATGAAATTATGTAAATACGTATAAAAATATATATATAAAATACATATTAAGTAATGTAAATTCGTCTCAAAATAAATAAACAAAATATAACGAAAATAATTTGTATTTGTATGAAAATAAATAATAGATAATAAATTTGTATGAAATATATATGCAAGATACACATTAAATAATGTAAATATGTATAAAAAATATATATATACAAAAAACAAATAGAATAATGTAAAATCGTATCAAAATAAATACACCGAATATTAATAAAATAATGTAAATTTGTATGAAAATAAAGATGCAAAATTCCCATCAAATAGCGCAATTCTTATTAAAATATATATACCAAAATACACATAAAATATTCAAATTTGTATTGAAATAAATATACAAAATGCACATACAATAAGGTAAACTTCTATTGAAAGAGATATGCAAAAATACATATAAAACAATGTAAATTTGTTTCAAAATATATATACGAATACACATAAAATAACGTAGATTTCTAAAAAAATATATATACAAAATACACATAAAATTAGGTAAATACGTATAAAAAATATAAAAAAAATACACATAAAATAATATAAATTCGAAACAAAATAAATAAACAAAATACCAATAAAAGAATGTGTATTTGTATAAATATAAATGTACAAAATACACATACAAAATAAACATAAAATAAGGTAAATTTGTAATGAAATATATGTACAAAATACACATAAATTAATGTAAATTTATATGAAAATATATATACAAATACACATAAAATACCATGAATTTGTATAAAATTATATATTCAAAATAAATATTAAATAATGTAAATGCGTATAAAGATATATATAAAAAGTACATATAAAATAATGTAAATTCGTATCAATATAAATCAACAAAATACCAATAAAATAATATATATTTGAATGAAAATAGATTTACAAAATACACATAACATAACTAAAATTTGTATTGAAATATATACAAAAATACATAAAAATAATTTGAGTTTGTATGAAAATAGATATTCAAAATACACATAAAACTAGGTAAATTTCTTTTGAAATATATATACAAAATACCCATAAAATATTGTAAATTTGTGTCAAAATATATAAACAAATACCAATAAAATAACGTAAATTTGTATGAAAAATATATACAAAATACACATAGAATAATGTAAAATCGTATCAAAATCAGGACAGAGAATACCAATAAAATAATGTAAATTTGTATGAAAATAAAGACGCAAAATACCCATAAAATAAAGCTTATTTTTATAAAAAAAAAGTATATAAAAAAATACACATAGAATCATTAAATTTGTATTAAAATTAATATAGAAAATGCATATACAATAAGGTAAATTTGTATTGAAAAAATATGCAAAATACACATAAAAGTGTAAATTTGTTTAAAAATCTATATACGAATACACATAATATAACGTAGATTTCTATAGAAATATATATACAAAATACACATGAAATGATGTAAATACGTATAAAAATATATATACAAAATACACATTAAATAATTTAAATTCTCGTCAAAATAAATAAACAAAATATCAATAAAAGAATGTGTATTTGTATGAAAATAGATATACAAAATACTCATCAAAATAACCTGTTTGTATAAAACTATATACAAAATTACACAAAAATAATTTAAATTTGTATGAAAATAAATATACAAAATACACATAAAATTAGGTAAATTTGTATTGAAATACATATACAAAATACACATAAAATAATGGAAGTTTGAATGAAAATATTTAAACATATACACTTAAAATAACGTAAATTTGTATCAAATATATATACAAAATACTAATTAAATAATGTAAATATGTATAAAAAAATAAATACAAAACTCAAATAGAATAATGTAAAATCGTATCAAAATAAATACACAGAATATTAATAAAATAATGTAAATTTGTATGAAAATAAAGATGCAAAATAGCCATAAAATAACGCATTTTTTTAAAAAATATATATACCAAAATACACATAAAATATTAAAATTTGTATTAAAATAAATATAAAAAATGCACATACTGTAAGGTAAATTTGTATTGAAATAGATATGCAAAATACATATAAAACAATGTAAATTTGTTTCAAAATATATATACGAATACACATAAAATAACGTTGATTTCTATAAAAATATATACAAAATACACATAAAATGAAGTAAATACGTATAAAAAAATTAATACAAAATACACATAAAAATCGTATCAAAATAAATAAACAAAATACTAGTAAAAGAAAGTGTATTTGTATAAATATAAATATACAAAATACACATAAAATATCGTAAATTTGTATAAAACTATATACAAAAATACACAGAAGTTATTAAATTTGTATGAAAATATATATACAAAATACAGCTAAAATAAGCTAAATTTGAATTGAAATGTACATACAAAATACATAAAATAATGTAAATCTGTATCAAAATATTTATACAAATACATATAATAACGTAGATTTGTTTAAAAATATATAAACAAAATACACATTAAGTAATGTAAATACATATAAAAAAATATGTACAAAATACACATATAATCATGTAATTCGTATCAAAATAAATAAACAAAATAGCAATAAAATAATGTAAATTTGTATGAGAAAACATATACAAATAACGCAAATTTCTATAAAAATATATGTACAATAATGCACATAAAATAAAGTAAATTTGCATAAAAATATATATACAAAACACACACTAAATAATGTAAATGCGTACATAAAATAACCTAAATATGTATAAAACTATATACAAAAATACACAAAAATAATTTAAATCTGTTTGAAAAGAAATATACAAAATACACATAAAATTAGGTAAATTTGTATTGAAATACATATAAAAAATACACATCAAATAATGTAAATTTGAATGAAAATATATAAACAAATACACTTGAAATAACGTAAATTTGTATAAAATATATATGCAAGATACACATTAAATAATGTAAATGTGTAAAAAAAAATATATACAAAAAACAAATAGAATAATGTAAAATCGTATCAAAATAAATACACAGAATATCAATAAAATAATGTAAATTTGTATGAAAATAAAGATGCAAAATTCAAAAATTATCGCATTTTTTATAAAAATATATATACCAAAATACACATAAAATATTTAAATTTGTATTGAAATAAATATACAAAATGCATATAGAGTAAGGTAAATTTGTATTGAAAGAGATATTCAAAAATACATATAAAACAATGTAAATTTGTTTCAAAATATATATACGAATACACATAAAACAAAGTAGATTTCTATAGAAATATATATACAAAATACATATGAAATTATGTAAATACGTATAAAAATATATATACAAAATACATATCAAATAATGTAAATTCGTGTCAAAATAAATAAACAAAATATCATGAAAAGAATGTGTATTTGTATGAAAATAGATAATAGATAATAAATTTGTATAAAATATATATGCAAGATACACATTAAATAATGTAAATATGTATAAAAAAGTATATACAAAAAACAAATAGAATAATGTAAAATCGTATCAAAATAAATACACCGAATATTAATAAAATAATGTAAATTTGTATGAAAATAAAGATGCAAAATTCCCATAAAATAGCGCAATTCTTATAAAAATATATATACCAAAATACAGATAAAATATTTAAATTTGTATTGAAATAAATATACAAAATGCACATACAATAAGGTAAATTTATATTGAAAGATATATGCAAAAATACATATAAAACAATGTAATTTTTTTTCAAAATATATATACGATACAAATAAAAAAACGTAGATTTCTATAAAAATATATATACAAAATACACATTAAATTAAGTAAATATGTATAAAAAAAATGTAAACAAAATACACATAAAATAATGTAAAATCGAATTAAAATAAATAAACAAAATACCAATAAAAGAATGTGTATTTGGATAAATATAAATATTCAAAATACACATACAAAATAAACATAAAATAAGGTAGATTTGTAATAAAATATATGTACAAAATACACATAAAATAATGTAAATTTATATGAAAATATATATACAAATACACATAAAATACCATGAATTTGTATAAAAATATATATTCAAAATAAATATTAAATAATGTAAAAGCGTATAAAAATATATACAAAGTACATATAAAATGAAAATTAAGATGCAAAATACCTATAAAATAACGCATTTTTTATAAAATTATTGATACCAAAATACACTTAAAATATTTGAACTTGTATTAAAATAAATATACAAAATGCACATACAATAAGGTAAATTTGTATTGAAATAGATATGCAAAATACATATAAAATAGTGTAAATTTGTTTCAAAATATATATACGAATACACATAAAATAACGTAGATTTCTATAAAAATACATATACAAAATACACATAAAATTAAGTAAATACGTATAAAAAAATGTATACAAAATACACATAAAATAATGTAAATTCGTATAAATGTAAATAAACAATATACCATTAAAAGAATGTGTATTTGTATAAATATAAATATACAAAATGCACATAAAATAACGTAAATTTATATAAAACTATATACATAAAATAACGCAAATTTCTATAAAAATATATGTACAAAAATGAACATTAAATAAATTTGCATAAAAATATATATACAAAACACACATTAGATAATGTAAATGAGTAAAAAAATATGTATACAAAATACCTATGAAATAATCTAAATTCGTATCGAATTAAATTAAGATATACCAATAAAATAATGTAATTTTGGATGAAAATATATATACAAAATACACATAAAATAACCTAAATACAAATACAACTATACACATAAAATAGTTTAAAATTGAATGAAATAAATATACAAAATAAACATAAAATAAGGTAAATTTGTAATGAAATATATGAAAAAATACACATAAAATAATATAAATTTGTATGAAAATATATATACAAATACACATTAAATAACATGAATTTGTATAAAATTTGTATCAAAATATATACTTATACACACAATAAAATAACGTAATTTTTTATGAAAATGTATATACAAAATACACATAAAATAATTTAAATACGTAAAAAAATATATATACAAAAAACATAAAATAATGTAAATATGTATGAAAATATATAAACAAATACACATAAAATAATGTAAATTTGGATAAAATATATATACAAAATGAACATTAAATAATGTAAATATGTATAAAAATATATACAAAAAACACATAGAATAATGTTAAATCGTATCAAAATAAATAAAGAGAATATCAATAAAATAATGTAAATTTGTATGAAAATAAAGATGCAAAATATCCATATAATAACGGATATTTGCATAAAAATATATATACAAAAATACATATAAAATAATTAAATTTGTATTAAAATAAATATACAAAATGCACGTACAATAAAGTAAATTTGTATTGAAATAGATATGCAAAATACACATTAATAATGTAAATTTGTATCAAAATATATATACGAATACTCGTAAAATAGAGTAAATTTCTATGAAAATATACATACAAAATAGATATACAAAATACACATATAACTAGTTAAATTTGTATTTAAATACATGTACAAAAAACACATAAAATTATGTAGATTTGTATGAAATAAAAACAAATACATTTTATATAAAATATATATACAAAATACACATAGAATAATGTATAATCATATCAAAATAAATACACAGAATATCAATAAAATAATGTAAATTTGTATGAAAATAAAGATGCAAAATACCCATAAAATAAAGCATATTTTTATAAAAATACATATACAAAAATACACATAGATTAATCAAATTTGTATTAAAATTAATATACAAAATGCACATACAATAAGGTAAATTTGTATTGAAAAAATATGAAAAATACACATAAAACAATGTAAATTTGTTTCAAAATATATATACGAATACACATAAAATAACGCAGATTTCTATAGAAATATATATACAAAATACACTTGAAATAATGTAAATACGTATAAAAATATATATACAAAATACACATTAAATAATGTTAATTCGTGTCAAAATAAATAAACAAAATATCATGAAAAGAATGTGTATTTGTATGAAAATAGATATACAAAATACACTTAAAATAACCTAAATTTGTATAAAACTATATACAAAAATACACAAAAATAATTTAAACTTGTATGAAAATAAATATACAAAAAACATATAAAATAGGTAAATTTGTATTGAAATACATATACAAAATACACATAAAATAATGTAAATTTGAATGAAAATATATAAACATATAGACTTAAAATAACGTAAATTTGTATCAAATATATATACAAAAACACATTAAATAATGTAAATATGTATAAAAAAATATATACAAAACACAAATAAAATAATGTAAAATCGTATCAAAATAAATACAGAAAATATTAATAAAATAATGTAATTTTGTATGAAAATTAAGATGCAAAATACCCATAAAATAACGCATTTTTTTTAAAAATATATATACTAAAAACATAAAATATTTGATTTTGTATTAAAATAAATAGATATACAAAATACACATAAAATAAGCTAAATTTGAATTGAAATATATATACAAAATACATAAAATAATGTAAATTTGTATCAAAATATATACAATACACATATAATAACGTAATTTGTATAAAATATATAAACAAAATACACATTAAATATGTAAATACGTATAAAATGTACAAAATACAAATAATCATGTAATTGTATCAAAATAAATAAAAAATAATAAAATAATGTAAATTTCTATGAGAAACATATACAAAATACATAAATAACGCAAATATCAATAAAAATATATATAATATAATATATTTTATACATATTTAAAATATTTAATGTATATTTTGTATATATTTTATCCAAATTTACGATATTTTATATGTATTTGTTTATATTTTTTCATACAAATTTACATTATTTTATGTGAGTTTTGTATATGTATTTCAATACAAATTTGCTTAAATTTATGTGTATTTTGCATATCTATTTTCAAACAAATTTAAATTAATTTTGTATATATTTCGATATATTTTTTATACAAATTTTAGATAATTTATTTGTTTTTGTATATATTTTTCCTACAAATATACATTCTTTTATTGGAATTTTGTGTATTTAATTTTTTACGAATTTACATTATTTTATGTGTATTTTGTATATTTATTTTTCTACGTATTTAAATTATTTTATGTGTATTTTATATATACATTTTCATAAAAATTTATTATTTATTTATTATTTTATTGTGTGTATTCGTATATATTTTGAAACAAATTTTATACAAATTCATGTTATTTTATGTGTATTTGTATATATATTTTCATACAAATTTATATTATTTTATGTGTATATTTATTTCATTTAATATAATCAAATTTAAATTTATTGTATATGCATTTTGTATATTAATTTTAATACAAATTTAATTATTCTATGTGTATTTTTCTATATGTATTTTTATAAAAATATGCTTTATTTTATGGGTATTTTGCATTTTTATTTTCATACAAATTTACGTTATTTTATTGATATTCTGCTCATTCATTTTGATACGATTTGACATTATTCTATGTGTATTTTGTATATATTTTTCATACAAATTTACGTTATTTTATGGGTATTTTGTATATATATTTCAAAGAAATTTACCTAGTTTTATATGTATTTTGAGTATCTATTTCATACAAATTTATATATTATATTATATATATTTACATTATTTATATGTGTATTTTATATATATATTTTATATATATATATATATATATATATATATATATATATATATATATATATATATATATATATATATATATATATATATATATATATATATATATATATATATATATATATATATATATATATATATATATATATATATATATTTTATACGCTTTTACATTATTTATTTATTTTGAATATATAATTTTATACAAATTCATGTATTTTATGTATTTGTATATATATTTTCATAAATTTACATTATTTTATGTGTATTTTATACAAATTTATTTATGTTTATTTTGTATATTTTGTACATTTATATTTATACAAATACACATCTTTTATTGGTATTTTGTTTATTTATTTTGTTTCGAATTTACATTATTTCATGTGTATTTTCTTTACATTTTTTTATACGTATTTACTTAATTTTATGTGTATTTTGTATATATATTTTTAGAAATTACGTTATTTTATGTGTATTCGTACATATATTTTGAAACAAATTTACATTGTTTTATATGTACAATAAGGTAAATTTGTATTGAAATAGATATGCAAAATACATATAAAGCAATGTAAATTTGTTTCAAAATATGTATAAGAATACACATAAAATAACGAAGATTTCTATAAAAATATAAATTAAAAATACACAAAAAAAGAAGTAAATACGTATAAAAAATGTATACAAAATACACATAAAATAATGTAAATTCGTATCAAAATAAATAAACAAAATACCAATAAAAGGATGTGTATTTGTGTAAATATAAATATACAAAATACACATACAATAACGTAAATTTATATAAAACTATATACAAAAATACACAGAAGTAATTAAATTTGAATGAAAATATATACAAAATACACACAAAATAAGCTAAATTCGAATTGAAATATATATACAAAATACATGAAATTAAGTATATTTGTATCAAAATATTTATACAAATAAACATATAATAACGTAAATTTGTATGAAAATATATAAATAAAATACACATTAAATAATGTAAATACGAATAAAAAATGTGTACAAAATACACATATAATCATGTAATTCGTATCAAAATATATAAACAAAATACCAATAAAATAATATAAATTTGTATGAGTAAACGTGTATAAATATAAATGTACAAAATACACATACAAAATAAACATAAAATAAGGTAAATTTGTAATGAAATATATGTACAAAAAACAATAAAATAATGTAAATTTATATGAAAATATATATACAAATACACATAAAATACCATGAATTTGTATAAAATTATATATTCAAAATAAATATTAAATAATGTAAATGCGTATAAAAATATATATACAAAGTACATATAAAATAATGTAAATTCGTATCAATATAAATCAACAAAATACCAATAAAATAATATATATTTGAATGAAAATAGATTTACAAAATACACATAACATAACTAAAATTTGTATTGAAATATATACAAAAATACATAAAATAATTTGAGTTTGTATGAAAATAGATATTCAAAATACACATAAAACTAGGTAAATTTCTTTTGAAATATATATACAAAATACCCATAGAATATTGTAAATTTGTGTCAAAATATATAAACAAATACACATAAAATAACTTAAAATAACGTAAATATGTATCAAATATATATACAAAAAACACATTAAATAATGTAAATATGTATAAAAAAATATATACAAAACACAAATAAAATAATGTAAAATCGTATCAAAATAAATAAAGAAAATATTAATAAAATAATGTAAATTTGTATAAAAATTAAGATGCAAAATACCCATAAAATAACACATTTTTTATAAAAATATATATACGAAAAAAACATAAAATATTTGATTTTGTATTAAAATAAATAGATATACATTCTTTTATTGTATTTTGTATTTTATGTGTATTTTGTTTACATTTTTTTATAAGTATTTACTTAATTTTATGTCTATTTTGTATATATATTTTTATAGAATTTACATTGTTTTATATGTATTTTTGCATATCTCTTTCAATAGAAGTTTACCTTATTGTATGTGCATTTTGTATATTTATTTCAATACAAATTTAAATATTTTATGTGTATTTTTGTATATATATTTTTATAATAAATTAGCTATTTGATGGGAATTTTGCATATTTATTTTCATAAAAATTTAAATTATTTTATTAATATTCGGTGTATTTATTTTGATACGATTGTACATTATTCTATTTGTTTTTGTATATATATTTTGTATTTTATATAGTTTTATACAAATTTAGGTTATTTTATGTATGCATTTACATTATTTAATGTGTTTTTGTATATATTTTATGCAAATTTATTATTTTATGTGCATTTTGTACATATTTTTTAGAAATTTATGTTATTTTATGTGTATATATAAGTTTCATACACAAAATTTAAATTATTTTATTTATATTTTTTTTATTTATTTTTATAATAATTAAAATATATATAAAAAATATAAATAAAATAAACTAAATTTGTATTGAAATATATATACAAAATACATAAAATAATGTAAATTTGTATCAAAATATTTTAACAGATGCGCATAAAATAACGTAAATTTGTTTTAAAATATACAAAATACACATTAAATAATGTATATATGTATAAAAAAATATATACAAAACACAAATAGAATAATGTAAAATCGTATCAAAACAAATACCAGAATATTAATAAAACAATGTAAATTTGTATGAAAATAAAGATGCAAAATACCCATTAAATAACGCATTTTTTTATAAAAATATATACACCAAAATACACATGATAAATTTAATTTGTATTAAAATAAATATACAAAATACACATACAATTAGGTATATCTGCATTGAAATAGATATGCAAAATACATATAAAACAATGTAAATTTGTTTCAAAATATATATACGAATACACATAAAATAACGTAAAATTGTATAAAAAAATATATATAAAATACACATAAAATGAAGTAAATACGTATAAGAAAATGTATACAAAATACACATAAAATAATGTAAATTCGTATCAAAATAAATAAACAAAATACCAATTAAAGAATGTGTATTTGTATATATATAAATATACAAAATACACATAAAATATCGTAAATTTGTATAAAACTATATACAAAAATACGCATAAGTAATTAAATTCGTATGAAAATAGATATACAGAATACAGATAAAATAAGCTAAATTTGAATTGAAATGAATAAACAAAATACATAAAATAATGTAGATTTGTATCAAAATATTTATAAAAATACATATAATAACGTAAATTTTGATACGATTTTACATTATTCTATTTGTGTTTTGTATATATTTTTTTATACATATTTACATTATTTAATGTGTATTTTGTATATATTTCATACAAATTTACGTTATTATATGTGTATTTGTTTATATATTTTGATACAAATTTACATTATTTGATATGTATTTTTGATATATATTTCAATACAAATTAACATAATTTTATGTGTATTTTTTATATTTATTTTCATACAAATTTAAATTATTTTGTGTATTTTGTATATAGTTTCATACAAATTTAGGTTATTTTATGTACGCATTTATATTATTTAATGTGTGTTTTGTATATATATTTTTATCCATAGTTACTTTATTTTACGTTCATTTTTGGACATATATTTTTATAGAAATTAGCGTTATTTTATATGTATTTGTATATGTTTTCTCATACAAATTTACACATAAAATAATGTAAATTTGAATGAAAATACATAAACAAATACACTTAAAATAACGTAAATTTGTATAAAAAAATATGTACAAAACACAAATAGAATAATGTAAAATCGTATCAAAATAAATACACAGAATATTAATAAAATAATGTAAATTTGTATGAAAATAAAGAAGCAAAATACCCATAAAATAACGCATTTTTTTTATTTATAAAAATATATATACCAAAATACACATCAAAAAATTAAATTTGTATTAAAATAAATATACAAAATGCACATACAATAAGGTAAATTTGTAATGAAATAGATATGCAAAATACATATAAAACAATGTAAATTTGTTTCAAAATATATATACGAATACACATAAAATAACGTAGATTTCTATAAAATATATATATACAAAATACACATAAAATGAAGTAAATACGTATAAAAAAATGTATACAAAATACACATAAAATAATGTAAATTCGTATCAAAATAAATAAACAAAATACCAATAAAAGAATGTGCATTTGTATAAATATATATATACAAAATACACATAAAATAAAGTAAATTTATATAAAATTATATACAAAAATACACAGAAGTAATTAAATTCGTATGAAAATAGATATACAAAATACAGATAAAATAAGCTAAATTTGAATTGAAATGTATATACAAAATACATAAAATAATGTAAATTTGTATCAAAATATTTATAAAAATACATATAATAACGTAGATTTGTTTAAAAATATATAAACAAAATACACATTAAGTAATGTAAATACGTATAAAAAATATGTACAAAATACACATATAATCATTTAATTCGTATCAAACTAAATAAACAAAATATCAATAAAATAATGTAAATTTGTATGAGAAAACATATACAAATACATATAAAATAACGCTAATTTCTATAAAAATATATGTCCAAAAATGAACGTAAAATAAAGTAACTATGGATAAAAATATATATACAAAACACACATTAAATAATATAAATGCGTATATAAAATAACCTAAATTTGTATGAAACTATATACAAAAATACACAAAAATAATTTAAATTTGTATGAAAAGAAATATACAAAATACACATAAAATTATGTTAATTTGTATTAAAATACATATACAAAATACACATAAAATAATGTAAATTTGAAAGAAAATATATAAACAAATACACATATAATAACGTAAATTTGTATGAAATATATATACAAAATACACATTAAATAATGTAAATATGTATAAAAAAATATATACAAAACACAAATAGAATAATGTAAAATCGTATCAAAATTTACGTTATTATATGTATTTTTATAAATATTTTGATACAAATCTACATTATTTTATGTATTTTGTTTATTCATTTCAATTCAAATTTAGCTTATTTTATCTGTATTCTGTATATCTATTTTCATACGAATTTAATTACTTATGCGTATTTTTGTATATAGTTTTATACAAATTTACGATATTTTATGTGTATTTTGTATATTTATATATATACAAATACACATTCTTTAATTGGTATTTTGTTTATTTATTTTGATACGAATTTACATTATTTTATGTGTATTTTGTATACATTTTCTTATACGTATTTACTTCATTTTATGTGTATTTTGTATATATATTTTTATACAATTTTACGTTATTTTATGTGTATTCGTATATATATTTTGAAACAAATTTACATTGTTTTATATGTATTTTGCATATCTATTTCAATGCAGATATACCTAATTGTATGTGTATTTTGTATATTTATTTTAATACAAATTAATTTTTTCATGTGTATTTTGGTATATATATTTTTATAAAAAATGCGTTATTTAATGGGTATTTTGCATCTTTATTTTCATACAAATTTACATTGTTTTATTAATATTCTGGTATTTGTTTTGATACGATTTTACATTATTCTATTTATGTTTTGTATATATTTTTTTATACATATATACATTATTTAATGTGTATTTTGTATATTTTAAAACAAATTTACGTTATTTTATGCGCATCTGTTAAAATATTTTGATACAAATTTTCATTATTTTATGTATTTTGTATATATATTTCAATACAAATTTAGTTTATTTTATGTATATTTTTTATATATATTTTCATTCGTATTAAAATAAATAAACTAAATAGCAATAACATAATGTAAATTTGTATGAGAAAACATATACAAATACACATAAAATAACACAAATTTCTAAAAAAATATATGTACAAAAATGCATATAAAATAAAGTAAATTTGCATAAAAATATATATACAAAACACACATTAAATAATGTAAATGCGTACATAAAATAACCTAAATTTGTATAAAACTATATACAAAAAAAACAAAAATATATATACAAAAAACAAATAGAATAATGTAAAATCGTATCAAAATAAATACACCGAATATTAATAAAATAATGTAAATTTGTATGAAAATAAAGATGCAAAATTCCCATCAAATAGCGTATTTCTTATAAAAATATATATACAAAAATACACATAAAATATTTAAATTTGTATTGAAATAAATATACAAAATGCACATACAATAAGGTAAACTTCTATTGAAAGAGATATGCAAAAATACATATAAAACAATGTAAATTCTATAAAAATATATATACAAAATAGACATAAAATTAAGTAAATACTTATAAAAAAAATGTAAACAAAATACACATAAAATACAAAATACAATAAAAGAATGTATATCTATTTATTTTAATACAAAATCAAGTATTTTATGTTTTTTTCGTATATATATTTTTATAAAAAATGTGTTATTTTATGGGTATTTTGCATCTTAATTTTTATACAAATTTACATTATTTTATTAATATTTTCTTTATTTATTTTGATACGATTTTACATTATTTTATTTGTGTTTTGTATATATTTTTTTTATACATATTTACATTATTTAATGTGTTTTTTGTATATATATTTGATACATATTTACGTTATTTTAATATATTTTATGATTATTTGTTTATATATTTTGACACAAATTTACAATATTCTATGGGTATTTTGTATATATATTTCAAAAGAAATTTACCTAGTTTTATGTGTATTTTGAATATCTATTTTCATACAAACTCAAATTATTTTTATGTATTTTTGTATATATTTCAATACAAATTTTAGTTATGTTATGTGTATTTTGTAAATCTATTTTCATTCAAATATATATTATTTTATTGGTATTTTGTTGATTTATATTGATACGAATTTACATTATTTTATATGTAATTTGTATATATTTTTATACGCATTTACATTATTTAATATTTATTTTGAATATATAATTTATACAAATTCATGGTATTTTATGTGTATTTGTATATATTTTCATATAAATTTACATTATTTTATTGTTTTTGTACATATATTTCATTACAAATTTCATTTTATTTTATGTTTATTTTGTATGTGTATTTTGTACATTTATATTTATACGTTTACTCACAAATTTATATTATTTTATTGGTATTTTTTTTATAAATTTAGATACTAATTACATGATTATATTTTAAATTTGTAAACAATTTTTTCTTCGTATATACATAATTTAATGTGTATTTTATTTATATATTTTCATACAAATTTACGTTATTATATGTTTATTTGTATAAATATTTTGATACAAATATACTTAATTTCATGTATTTTGTATATATATTTCAATTCGAGTTTAGCTTATTTTGTGTGTATTTTGTATATATTTTCATTCAAATTTAATTACTTCTGTGTATTTTTGTATATAGTTTTATATAAATTTACGTTATTGTATGTGTATTTTGTATATTTATATTTACACAAATACACATCCTTTTATTGGTATTTTGTTTATTTATTTTGATACGAATTTACATTATTTTATGTGTATTTTGAATACATTTTTTTATACGTATTTACTTCATTTTATGTGTATTTTGTATATATATTTTTATAGAAATCTACGTTATTTTATGTGTATTCGTATACATATTTTGAAACAAATTTACATTGCTTTATATGTATTTTGCATATCTATTTCAATACAAATTTACCTTATTGTACATATAAAACAATGTAAATTGTTTCAAAATATATGTAATGAATACACATAAAATAACGTAATTTCTAAAAATATATATACAAATACACATAAAATTAAGTAAATACGTATAAAAATAAAGAAAATACACATAAAATAATGTAAATTGAAACAAAATAAATAAACAAAATACCAATAAAAGAATGTATTTGTATAAATATAATGTACAAAATACACATACAAAATAAACATAAAATAATAAATTTGTAATGAAATATATATTCAAAATACATAAAATAATGTAAATTTGTATAAAATATATATTCAAATAAATATTAAATAATGTAAATTTGTATAAATATATATATATATATATATATATATATATATATATATATATATATATATATATATATATATATATATATATATATATATATATATATATATATATATATAAGTACTTATAAAATAATGTAAATTGTATCAATATAAATCAACAATATACCAATAAAATAATATATATTTGAATGAAAATAGATTTACAAAATACACATAACCTAACTAAAATTTGTATTGAAATATATACAAAATACATAAAATAATTTGAGTTTGTATGAAAATAGATATTCAAAATACGCATAAAACTAGGTAAATTTTTGAAATATATACAAAATACCCATAAAATATTGTAAATTTGTGTCAAATATATAGGCAAATACACATGAAATAACGTAATTTATTAGAAAAATATATACAAAATACATAGAATAATGTCAAATCGTATCAAAATGAATGAGCAGAATATCAATAAAATAACGTAAATTTGTATGAAAATAAAATGCAAAATACATAAAATAAAGCATATTTTATAAAAATACATATAAAATACACATAGAATAATTAAATTTGTATTAAAATTAATATACAAAATGCATATACAATAAATTTAAATTTGATTATATTAAATGAAATAAATATATAATTTGTATGAAAATATATATATAAATACACATAAAATAACATGAATTTGTATAGAATTTGTTTCAAAATATATACGAATACACACAATAAAATAATAAATAATAAATTTTATGAAAATGTATATATAAATACACATAAAATAATTTAAATACGTAGAAAATAAATATACAAAATACACATAAAATAATGTAAATTGTAAAATTGAATGCACAAAATTCCAATAAAAGAATGTATATTTGTAGGAAAAAATATATACAAAAAACAAATAAAATAACTAAAATTTGTATAAAAAATATATCCAAAAATATACAAAAATAATTTAAATTTGTTTGAAAATAGATATGCAAAATACACATAAATTTAAGCAAATTTGTATTGAAATATATATACAAAACTCACATAAAATAATGTAAATTTGTATGAAAATATATAAACAAATACATATAAAATATCGTAAATTTGGATAAAATATATATACAAAATATACATTAAATATTTTAAATATGTATAAAATATATTATATTATATATTTTTATTGATATTTGCGTTATTTATGTGTATTTTGTATATGTTTTCTCATAGAAATTTACATTATTTTATTGGTATTTTGTCTATTTATTTTGATACGAATTACGTGATTATTTGTGTATTTTGTACATTTTTTTATACGTATTTACATATTTAATGTGTATTTTGTTTATATATTTTTATACAAATTTACGTTATTATAAGTGTATTTGTATAAGTATTTTGATACAAATTTACATTATTTTATGTATTTTGTATATATATTTCAATTCAAATTTAGCTTATTTTATGTGTATTTTGTATATCTATTTATTTTAATACAAAATGAAATATTTTATGTTTTTTCGTATATATATTTTTATAAAAAAATGCGTTATTTTATGGGTATTTTCCATCTTAATTTTCATACAAAATTACATTATTTTATTAATATTTTCTGTATTTATTTTGATACGATTTTACATTATTTTATTTGTGTTTTGTATATATTTTTTTATACTTATTTACATTATTTAATGTGTTTTTTGTATATATATTTGATACAAATTTACGTTATTTTAAGTCTATATGTTCATATATTTTCATTCAAATTTACATTATTTTATGTGTATTTTGTATATGTATTTCAACACAAATTTACCTATTTTTATATGTTTTTTGTATATTTATTTTCATACAAGTTTAAATTATTTTTGTGTATTTTTGTATATAGTTTTATACAAATTTAGGTTATTTTAAGTGTATTTTGTATATCTATTTTCATACAAATACACATTCTTTTCATGATATTTTGTTTATTTATTTTGACACGAATTAACATTATTTAATGTGTATTTTGTATATATATTTTTATACGTATTTACATTATTTCAAGTGTATTTTGTATATATATTTCTATAGAAATCTGCGTTATTTTATGTGTATTCGTATATATATTTTGAAACAAATTTACATTGCTTTATGTGTATTTTTCATATTTTTTCAATACAAATTTACCTTATTGTATGTGCATTTTGTATATTAATTTTAATACAAATTTGATTAATCTATGTGTATTTTCGGATATGTATTTTTAAAAAAATATGCTTTATTTTATGGGTATTTTGCATCTTTATTTTCATACAAATTTACATTAATTTATTGATATTCTGTATATTTATTTTGATATGATTATACATTATTCTATGTGTATTTTGTATATATATTTTATATAAAATGAATTTGTTTATATTTCATACAAATCTACATAATTTTATGTGTTTTTTGTACATGTATTTAAATACAAATTTAACTAGTTATATGTGTATTTTGTATATCTATTTTGTATGTATATTTTCATAGAAATTTACTCTATTTTACGAGTATTCGTATATATATTTTGATACAAATTTACATTATTAATGTGTATTTTGCATATCTATTTCAATACAAATTTACTTTATTGTACGTGCATTTTGTATATTTATTTTAATACAAATTTAATTATTTTATATGTATTTTTGTATATATATTTTTATGCAAATATCCGTTGTTATATGGATATTTTGCATCTTTATTTTCATACAAATTTACATTATTTTATTGATATTCTCTTTATTTATTTTGATACGATTTAACATTATTCTATGTGTTTTTTGTATATATTTTTTTATACAAAATTTCATTATTTAATGTTCATTTTGTATATATATTTTATCCAAATTTACATTATTTTATGTGTATTTTTTTATATATCTTCATACATATTTACATTATTTTATGTTTCTTGTATATATATTTTTTTAAGTATTTAAATTATTTTATATGTATTTTGTATATACATTTTCATAAAAAATTACGTTATTTTATTGTGTGTATAAGTATATATTTTGATACAAATTTTATACAAATTCATGTTATTTAATGTGTATTTGTATATATATTTTCATACAAATTTATATTATTTTATGTGTATTTTTTCATATATTTCATTACAAATTTACCTTATTTTATGTTTATTTTGAATATTTATTTCATTCAATTTTAAACTATTTTATGTGTATAGTTGTATATGTATTTAGGTTATTTTATGTGTATTTTGTATATATATTTTCATCCAAAATTACATTATTTTATTGGTATATCTTAATTTAATTCGATACGAATTTAGATTATTTCATAGGTATTTTGTATACATATTTTTTTACTCATTTACATTATCTAATGTGTGTTTTGTATATATATTTTTATGCAAATTCATTTAATGTTCATTTTTGTACATATATTTTTATAGAAATTTGCGTTATTTTATGTATATAGTTTTATATAAATTTACGTTATTTTATGTGCATTTTGTATATTTATATTTATACAAATACACATTCTTTTAATGGTATATTGTTTATTTACATTTATACGAATTTACATTATTTTATGTGTTTTTTGTATACATTTTTTTATACGTATTTACTTAATTTTATGTGTATTTTGTATATGTATTTTTATAGAAATCTACGTTATTTTATGTGTATTCGTATATATATTTTGAAAAAAATTTACACTATTTTATATGTATTTTGCATATCTATTTCAATACAAATTTACCTTATTGTATGTGCATTTTGTATATTTATTTTAATACAAGTTCAAATATTTTAAGTGTATTTTGGTATCAATAATTTTATAAAAAATGCGTTATTTTATAGGTATTTTGCATCTTAATTTTCATTTTATATGTACTTTGTATATATTTTTATACGCTTTTACATTATTTAATATTTATTTTGAATATATATTTTTATACAAATTCATGGTATTTTATGTGTATTTGTATATATATTTTCATATAAATTTACATTATTTTATGTGTATTTTGTACATATATTTTATTACAAATCTACCTTATTTTATGTTTATTTTGTATGTGTATTTTGAATATTTATATTTATCCAAATACACATTCTTTTATTGGTATTTTGTTTATTTATTTTAATTCGAATTTACATTATTTTATGTGTATTTTGTATACATTTTTTTATACGTATTTACTTAATTTATTGTGTATTTTGTATATATATTTTTATAGAAATCTACGTTTTTTTATTTGTATTCGTATATATATTTTGAAAAAAATTTACATTGTTTTATATGTATTTTTGCATATATCTTTCAATACAAATTTACCTTATTGTATGTGCATTTTGTATATTTATTTCAATACAAATTTAAATATTTTATCTGTATTTTGGTATATATGTTTTTATAAGAATTGCGCTATTTTATGGGAATTTTGCATCTTTATTTTCATACAAATTTACATTATTTTATTAATATTCGGTGTATTTATTTTGATACGATTTTACATTATTCTATTTGTTTTTTGTTTATACTTTTTTATACATATTTACATTATTTAATCTGTATCTTGCATATATATTTTATACAAATTTATTATCTATTATCTATTTTCATACAAATACACATTCTTTTCATGATATTTTGTTTATTTATTTTGGCACGAATTTACATTATTTGATATGTATTTTGTATAAATATTTTTATACGTATTCACATAATTTCATATGTATTTTGTATATATATTTCTATAGAAATCTACTTTGTTTTATGTGTATTCGTATATATATTTTGAAACAAATTTACATTGTTTTATATGTATTTTTGAATATCTCTTTCAATACAAATTTACCTTACTGTATATGCATTTTGTATATTTATTTCAATACAAATTTAAATATTTTATGTGTATTTTGGTATATATATTTTTTAAAAAAATGCGATAATTTTTGGGAATTTTGCATCTTTATTTTCATACAAATTTACATTATTTTATTGATATTCTGTGTATTTATTTTGATACGATTTTACATTATTCTATTTGTTTTTTGTATATATTTTTTTATACACATTTACATTATTTAATGTGTATCTTGCATATATATTTTATACAAATTTACGTTATTTCAAGTGTATTTGTTTATATATTTTCATTCAAATTTACATTATTTGATGAGTATTTTTTATATGTATTTCAATACAAATTTACCTAATTTTATGTGAATTTTGTATATTTCTTTTCAAACAGATTTAAATTATTTTTGTGTATTTTTGTATATAGTTTTATACATATTTAGGTTATTTTATGTACGCATTTACATTATTTAGTGTGTGTTTTGTATATATATTTTTATGCAAATTTACTTTATTTATGTGCATTATTGTACATATTTTTATAGAAATTTGCGTTATTTGTATATGTTTTCATACAAATTTACATTATTTTATTGCTATTTTGTTTATTTATTTTGATACGAATTACATGATTATATGTGTATTTTGTACATATTTTTTATATGTATTTACATTACTTAATGTGTATTTTGTTTATATATTTTTAAACAAATCTACGTTATTATATGTATTTGTATAAATATTTTGATACAGATTTACATTATTTTATGTATTTTGTATGTACATTTCAATTCAAATTTAGCTTATTTTAGCTGTATTTTGTATATATATTTTCATACAAATTTAATAACCTCTGTGTATTTTTGTATATAGTTTTATACAAATTTACGATATTTTATGTGTATTTTGTATATTTATATATATACAAATACACTTTCTTTTACTGGTATTTTGTTTATTATTTTGATACGATTTTTATGTGTATTTTGTATTAATTTTTTTATACGTATTTACTTCATTTTATGTGTATTTTGTATATATTTTTATAGAAATCAACGTTATTTTATGTGTATTCGTATATATATTTTGAAACAAATTTACATTGTTTTATATGTATTTTGCATGTCTATTTCAATACAAATTTACCTTACAGTATGTGCAATTTTTATATTTATTTTAATACAAATTTTAATATTTTATGTGTATTTTGGTATATATATATATTTTTATAAAAAAATGCGTTATTTTATGGCTATTTTACATCTTTATTTTCATACAAATTTACATTATTTTATTAATATTCTGTGTATTTATTTTGATACGATTTTACATTATTCTATTTGAGTTTTGTATTTATTTTTTTATACATATTTACATTATTTAATTAGTATTTTGTATATATATTTGATACAAATTTACGTTATTTTAAGTGTATATGTTTAAATATTTTCATTCAAACTTCCATTATTTTATGTGTATTTTGTATATGTATTTCAATACAAATTTACCTAATTTTATGTGTATTTTGTATATTTATTTTCATACAAATTTAAATTATTTTATGTGTATTTTGTATATCTATTTTCATACAAATACACATTCTTTTATTGATATTTTGTTTATTTATTTTGACGAGAATTTAAATTATTTAATGTGTATTTTGTATATATATTTTTATACGTATTTACATCATTTCATGTGTATTTTGTATATATATTTATAGAAATCTACGTTATTTATGTGTTTTCGTATATAGATTTTTAAACAAATTTACACTTTTATGTGTATTTTGCATATTTTTTCAATACAAATTTACCTTATTGTAAATGCATTTTGTATATTAATTTTAATACAAATTTAATGATTCTATGTGTATTTTTGTATATGTATTTTTATAAAAATATGCTTTATTTTATGGGTATTTTGCATCTTTATTTTCATACAAATCTACGTTATTTTATTGATATTCTGCTCATTCATTTTGATACGATTTGACATTATTCTATGTGTATTTTGTATATATTTTTCATACAAATTTTCGTTATTTTATGTGTATTTGTTTATATATTTTGACACAAATTTACAATATTTTATGGGTATTTTGTATATATATTTCAAAAGAAATTTACCTAGTTTTATGTGTATTTTGAATATCTATTTTCATACAAATTTACATTATTTTATGTGTATTTTGTATATATATTTTAATACAAATTTGTTATTTATATTGATACGAATTATATTACATTATTTTATATGTACTTTTATATATATTTTGATACGCTTTTATATTATTTAATATTTATTTTGATTATATAATTTTATACAAATTCATGGTATTTTATGTGTATTTGTATATATATTTTCATATAAATTTACATTAATTTATGTGTATTTTGTACATATATTTCATTACAAATGTTTATTTTGTATGTGTATTTTGTACATTTATATTTATACAAATACACATTCTTTTATTGGTATTTTGTTTATTTATTTTGTTTCGAATTTATATTATTTTATGTGTATTTTGTTTATATTTTTTATACGTATTTACCTAATTTTATGTGTATTTTGTATATATATTTTTATAGAACTCTACGTTATTTTATGTGTATTCGTATATATATTTTGAAACAAATTTACATTGTTTTATATGTATTTTGCATATCTTTCAACAGAAGTTTACCTTATTGTATGTACATTTTGTATATTTATTTCAATACAAATTTAAATATTTTATGTGTATTTTGGTATATATATTTTAATAAGAATTGCGCTATTTGATGGGAATTTTGCATCTTTATTTTCATACAAATTTACATTATTTTATTAATATTCGGTGTATTTATTTTGATACGATTTTACATTATTCTATTTGTTTTTTGTATATATTTTTTTTATACATATTTACATTATTTAATGTGTATTTGTTTATATATTTCACAAAATTATTATTATTATTATATTTTTTCATTCAAATACAAATTCATTGTTATATTTGTTTATTTATTTGAGACGAATTTACATTAATATGTATATATATATATATATATTTATATACGTATTTACATATATTTATATATTGTATATATATATATATATATATATCTATATATATATATATATATTTATATATACAATATATATATATATATATATATATATACAAAATACAAATTAAATAATATAAATTTGTATAAAACTATACAAAAATACACATAAAATGTGTAAATATGTATGAAAAATATATATACAAAATACACATTAAATAATGTAAATTTGTCAAAATAAATAAACAAAATATTAAAAGAATGTGTATTTGTATGAAAATAGATATACAAAATACACATAAAATAACCTAAATTTGTATCAAAATTATACAAAAATACACAAAATAATGTAAATTTGTATAAAAATATATATACAAAATACACATAAAATAAGATAAATTTGTAAAATACATATACAAAAATACACATAAAATAATGTAAATTTGTATCAAAATAAATAAATAAATGTAAAATAATAAAATAAATTTTATTTATAAAAATATATATACAAATACACATCAAAAATTTAAATTTGTATTAAAATATATATACAAAAATACACATAAATAATGTAAATTGATATAAATATATAAAATAATAAATTTGTTTAAAATATATATGAATACATAAAATAACGTAGATTTATAAAATATATACAAAATACACATAAAATTAAGTAAATACGTATAAATGTATACAAATACACAAAAAAATAATGTAGATTCGTATGAAAATAAATAAAATACCAATAAAAGAATGTGTATCTGTATAATATAAATATACAAAATACACATAAATAACGTAAATTTATATAAAACTATATACAAAATACACAGAAGTAATTAAATTTGTATGAAAATATATACAAATACACACAAAATAAGCTAAATTTGAATTGAAATATATATACAAAATACATGAAATAAAGTAACTTTGTATCAAAATATTTATACAAATATATAATAACGTAATTTGTAAAAATATATAAACAAAATACATTAAATAATGTAATACGTATAGAAAATATGTACAGAATAATATAATCATGTAATTCGTATCAAATAAATAAACAAAATACCAATAAAATAATATAAATTTGTATGAGTAAACGTATGATGCATATTTTTCAATACAAATTTACATTATTATATACGCATTTTGTATATTAATTTAATACAAATTTAATTATTCGATGTGTATCTGTATCTGTATTTTATAAACATATGCTTTATTTTTTGGGTATTTTGCATCTTTATTTTCATACAAATTTACATTATTTTATTGATATACTACTCATTCATTTTGATACGAATTGACATTATTCTATGTGTATTTTGTATATATTTTTCATACAAATTTACGTTATTTTATGTGTATTTGTTTATATATTTTGACACAAATTTACAATATTTTATGGGTATTTTGTATATACATTTCAAAAGAAATTTACCTAGTTTTATGTGTATTTTGTATATCTATTTTCATACAAACTCAAGTTTGTATGTGTATTTTGTAAATTTATTTTCATTCAAATATACATTATTTTATTGGTGTTTTGCTGATTTATATTGATACGAATTTACATTATTTTATATGTACTTTGTATATATATTTGTATACGCTTTTACATTATTTAATATTTATTTTGAATATATTTTTATACAAATTCATGGTATTTTATGTGTATTTGTATATATATTTTCATATAAATTTACATTATTTTATGTGTATTTTGTACATATATTTTATTTAAAATCTACATTATTTTATGTTTATTTTGTATGTATTTTGTATATTTATATTTATCCAAATACACATTCTTTTATTGGTATTTTGTTTATTTATTTTTCCTACAAATATACATTCTTTTATTGGATTTTTGTTTATTTATTTTGATACGAGTTTAAATTATTTTATGTGGATTTTGTATATATATTTTTCTACGTATTTACATTATTTTATGTGTATTTTGGGTATATATTTTCATAAAAATTTGCCTTATTTTATGTGTTCGTATATATATTTTGAAACAAATTTACATTGTTTTATATGTATTTTGCATATCTATTTCAATACAAATTTACCTTATTGTATGTGCATTTTGTATATTTATTTTAATAAAAATTCAAATATTTTATGTGTGTTTTGGTATATATTTTTATAAAAAATGCGTTATTTTATGGGTATTTTGCATCTAGTTTTCATACAAATTTACATTATTTTATTAATATTCTGTGTATTTATTTTGATACAATTTTACATTATTCTATTTGTGTTTTAAATATATTTTTTTATACATATACATATTATTTAATGTGAATTTTGTATATATATCTTATACAAATTTACGGTAATTTAAGTGTATTTGTTTATATATTTTCATTCAAATTTACATTATTTTATGTGTATTTTGTATATGTATTTCAATAAAAATTTACCTAATTTTATGTGTTTTGTAAATTTCATTTCATACAAATATAAATTATTTTTGTGTAATTTTTTATTTAGTTTTATACAAATTTAGGTTATTTTATGTGTATTTTGAATATCTATTTTCATAGTTATACACATTCTTTTATTGATTTTTTGTTTATTTAGTTTGACGCGAATTTACATTATTTAATGTGTATTTTGTATATATATTTTTATACGTATTTACATCATTTCATGTGTATTTTGTATATATATATTTCAATAGAAATCTACGTTATTTTATGTGAATTCGTATATAGATTTTGAAACAAATTTACACTATTTTATGTGTATTTTGCATATTTTTTCAATACAAATTTACCTTATTGTATATGCATTTTGTATATTAATTTAAAAAAAAATTATTCTATGTATATTTTGTATATATATTTTATACAAATATGCGTTATTTTTGGGTATTTTGCATCTTTATTTTCATAGAAATTTACATTATTTTATTGATATACTCATTCATTTTGATACGAATTGACATTATTCTATGTGTATTTTGTATATATTTTTCATACAAATTTACGTTATTTTATGTGTATTTGTTTATATATTTTGACACAAATTTACAATATTTTATGGGTATTTTGTATATACATTTCAAAAGAAATTTACCTAGTTTTATGTGTATTTTGTATATCTATTTTCATACAAACTCAAGTTTGTATGTGTATTTTGTAAATTTATTTTCATTCAAATATATATTATTTTATTGGTGTTTTGCTGATTTATATTGATACGAATTTACATTATTTTATATGTACTTTGTATATATATTTTTATACGCTTTTACATTATTTAATATTTATTTTGAATATATATTTTTATACAAATTCATGGTATTTTATGTGTATTTGTATATATATTTTCATATAAATTTACATTATTTTATGTGTATTTTGTACATATATTTTATTACAAATCTACCTTATTTTATGTTTATTTTGTATGTGTATTTTGTATATTTATATTTATCCAAATACACATTCTTTTATTGGTATTTTGTTTATTTATTTTTCCTACAAATATACATTCTTTTATTGGATTTTTGTTTATTTATTTTAATACGAGTTTAAATTATTTTATGTGGATTTTGTATATATATTTTTCTATGTATTTACATTATTTTATGTGTATTTTGGGTATATATTTTCATAAAAATTTGCCTTATTTTATGTGTTCGTATATATATTTTGAAACAAATTTACATTGTTTTATATGTATTTTGCATATCTATTTCAATACAAATTTACCTTATTGTATGTGCATTTTGTATATTTATTTTAATAAAAATTCAAATATTTTATGTGTTTTGGTATATATATTTTTATAAAAAATGCGTTATTTTATGAGTATTTTGCATCTAGTTTTCATACAAATTTACATTATTCTATTAATATTCTGTGTATTTATTTTGATACAATTTTACATTATTCTATTTGTGTATTAAATATATTTTTTTATACATATACATATTATTTAATGTGAATTTTGTATATATATCTTATACAAATTTACGGTAATTTAAGTGTATTTGTTTATATATTTTCATTCAAATTTACATTATTTTATGTGTATTTTGTATATGTATTTCAATAAAAATTTACTTAATTTTATGTGTTTTGTAAATTTCTTTTCATACAAATTTAAATTATTTTTGTGTAATTTTTTATTTAGTTTTATACAAATTTAGGTTATTTTATGTGTATTTTGAATATCTATTTTCATAGTTATACACATTCTTTTATTGATTTTTTGTTTATTTATTTTGACGCGAATTTACATTATTTAATGTGTATTTTGTATATATATTTTTATACGTATTTACATCATTTCATGTGTATTTTGTATATATATATTTCAATAGAAATCTACGTTATTTTATGTGTATTCGTATATAGATTTTGAAACAAATTTACACTATTTTATGTGTATTTTGCATATTTTTTCAATACAAATTTACCTTATTGTATATGCATTTTGTATATTAATTTTAAAAAAATTATTATATGTATATTTTTGTATATATATTTTTATACAAATATGCGTTATGTTTTGGGTATTTTGCATCTTTATTTTCATAGAAATTTACATTATTTTATAGATATTCTGTTCATTTATTTTGATACGATTTTACATTATTCTATGTATATTTTGTATAAATTTTTTTATACATTTTTCCTTAATTTAATGTGTATTTTGTATATATATTTTATACAAATTTACGTTACGTTACGTTACGTTACGTTACGTGTATTTGTTGATATATGTTGACAAAAATTTACAATATCTTATGGGTATTTTGTATATATATTTCAAAAGAAATTTACCTAGTTTTATGTGTATTTTGAATATCTATTTTCATACAAATTCAAATTATTTCTGGGTATTTTTTTTATATATTTTAATACAAATTTTACTTATGTTATGTGTATTTTGTAAATTTATTTTCATTCAAATAAATATTATTTTATTGGTATTTTGTCGATTTATCTTGATAAGAATTTACATTATTTTATATGTACTTTGTATATATATTTTTATACATTATTTAATGTTTATTTTGAATATATATTTCTATACTAATTCATGTTATTTTTTGTGTATTTGTATATATATTTTCATTCAAATTTATATTATTTTATGTGTATTTTGTATATATATTTCATTACAAATTTACCTTATTTTTTGTTTATTTTGTATATTTATTTTATTCAGTTTTAAATTATTTTATATGTATATTTGTATTTGTGTTTAGGTTATTTTATATATATTTTCTATATATATTTTCATCCAAAATTCCATTATTTTATTGGTATTTTGTTAATTTAATTCGATACGAATTTAGATTATTTCATAGGTATTTTGTATACATATTTTTTATACGCATGTACATTACTTAATGTGTGTTTTGTATATATATTTTTATGCAAATTTACTTTATTTTTTATGCATTTTTGTACATATAATTTTAAAGAAATAAGTTTTATTTTATGTGTATTTTGTATATGTTTTCTCATACAAATTTACATATTTTTATTGGTATATTGGTTATGTATTTTGATACGAATTACATTATTATATGTGTATTTTGTACAAATTTTTTATACGTATTTACATTATTTTGTATATATATTTTTATGCAAATTTACTTTATTTTATATGCATTTTTGTACATATAATTTTAAAGAAATAAGCTTTATTTTATGTGTATTTTGTATATGTTTTCTCATACAAATTTACATAATTTTATTGGTATATTGGTTATGTATTTTGATACGAGTTACATTATTATATATGTATTTTGTACAAATTTTTTATACGTATTTACATTATTTAATGAGACTTTTGTTTATATATTTTTATACAAATTCACTTTATTATATATTTATTTTTATAAACATTTTTATACAAATTTACATTATCTTATGTACTTTGTATATATATTTCAATTCAAATTAAGGTTATTTTGTGTGTATTTTGTATATCTATTTTCATACAAATTTAATTACTTATGTGTATTTTTGTGTATTGTTTTATACAAATTTACGTTATATTATGTGTATTTTGTATATTTATATTAATACAAATACACATTCTTTTATTGGTATTTTGTCTATTTATTTTGATACGAATTTACATTATTTTATGTGTATTTTGTATACATTTTTTATACGTGTATTTTATATACATTTTTATAGAAATCTACCTTATTTTATGTGTATTCGTATATATTTTGAAACAAATTTGCATATCTATTTCAATACAGGTTTACCTTATTGTATGTGCATTTTGTATATATATTTTTTATAAAAAAATGCGTTATTTTATGGGTATATTGCATCTTAATTTTCATACAAATTTACATTATTTTATTAACATTCTGTGTATTTATTTTGATACGATTTTACATTATTCTTTTTGTGTTTTGTATATATATTTTTTATATATATTTATATTATTTAATGTGTACTTTGTATATATATTTTATGCAAATTTATATTATTTTAAATGTATTTGTTTATATATTTTCATTCAAATTTACATTATTTTAAGTGTATTTTTTATATGTATTGAAATACAAATTTACATAATTTTATGTGTATTTGGTATATTTATTTTCATACAAATTTAAATTATTATTGTGTATTTTTGTATATAGTTTTATACAAATTTAGGGTATTTGATGTGTATTTTTTATATCTATTTTCATACAAATACACATTCTTTTATTGATATTTTGTTTATTTATTTTGACCCGAATTTACATTATTTAATGTGTTTTTTTATATATACTTTTATACGTATTTACATTATTTCGTGTGTATTTTGTATATATATTTCTATAGAAATCTACGTTATTTTATGTGTATTCGTATATATATTTTGAAACAAATTTACACTGTTTTATGTGTATTTTGCATATTTTTTCAATACAAATTTACCTTATTGTATGTGCATTTTGTATATTAATTTTAATACAAATTTAATTATTCTATGTGTATTTTTGTATATGTATTTTTAATAAAATATGCTTTATTTTATGGGTTTTTTGCATGTTTATTTTCATACAAATTTAAATTATTTTATTGATATTTTGTGTATTTATTTTGATTCGATTTTACTTTATTCTATGTGTATTTTGTATATATATTTTATACAAATGTACGTTATTTTATGTGTATTTGTTTTCATTTCATACAAATTTACATTATTTTATGTGTATTTTGTACATGTATTTAAAGACAAATTTAACTAATTATTTGTGTATTTTGTATATCTATTTTCATAAAAATTGAAAGTATTATTATTTTTTGTATATATTTTTATACAAATTTTCGTTATTTTATGTGTATTTTGTATATTTATTTTTCTACATATATACGTTCTTTTATTGGAATTTTGTTTATTTATTTTGATACGAGCTTACATTATTTTAGGTGTATTTGGTATATATATTTTTATACTATTTACATCATTTTATATGTATTTTTTATGTATATTTTCATATAAATTTACTCTATTTTATGAGTACTCTCATATATATTTTGATACATATTTACATTATTGATGTGTATTTTGCATATCTATTTCAACCCAAATTTACTTTATTGTATAAGCATTTTGTATATATATTTCAATACAATTTTAATTATTTCATGTGTATTTTTGTATATATATTTTTATGCAAAAATGCGTTATTATATGGGCATTTTGCATCTGTATTTTCATACAAATTTACACTATTTTATTGATATTGTTTATTTATTTTGATACGATTTAACATTATTCTATGAGTATTTTGTGTATATATTTTTATACATATTTACATTATTTAATGTATATTTTGTATATATATTTTATCCAAATTTACGTTATTTTATGTGTATTTGTTTATATATTTTCATACAAATTTACATTATTTTATGTGTATTTTGTATATGTATTTCAATACAAATTTGCCTAGTTTGATGTGCATTTTGCATATCTTTTTTCAAACAGATTTAAATTATTTTTGTGTATTTTTGTATATGTTTTTATACTAATTTTAGTTATTTAATTTGTATTTTGTATATATATTTTCCTGCAGATATACATTCTTTTATTGGAAAATTTGTATATTTATTTTGATACGGGTTTACATTATTTTCTGTGTATTTTGTATATATATTTTTCTACGTATTTACATTATTTTATGTGTATTTTGTATATATATTTTAATTAAATTTAACATTATATTATTGTGTGTATTCGTATTTATTTTGATACAAATTTTATACAAATTCATGTTATTTTTGTGTATTTGTATATATATTTTCATACAAATTTATATTATTTTATGTGTGTTTTTAATATTTTTCATTACAAATTTACCTTATTTTATGAGAATTCTGTATATTTATTTCATTCAATCTTAAATTATTTTATGTGTATATTTGTATTTGTATTTAAGTAATTCTATGTGTATATTCTATATATATTTTCATCGAAAATTACATTATTTTATAGTTATTTTCTTAATTTAATTCAATACGAATTTAGATTTTTTCATAGGTATTTTTTATACATATTTTTATACTCATTTACATTATCTAATGTGTTTTTTGTATATATATTTTTTATGCAAATTTTCTTTATTTAATGTACATTTTTGTACATATATTTTTATAGAAACTTGCGTTATTTAATTTAATTTTATTTTATTTGTATATGTTTTCTCATGCAAATATATATTATTTTATTGGTATTTTGTTCATTTATTTTGATACGAATTACATGATTATATGTGTTTTTTGTACATATTTTTTATACGTATTTACATTATTTAATTTGTATTTTGTCTATATATTTTTAAACAAATTTACGTTATTATATGTGTATTTGTATAAATATTTTGATATAAATTTACATTGTTTTATGTATTTTGTATATATATTTCAATTCAAATTTAGCTTATTTTATGCGTATTTTGTATATCTATTTTCACACAAATTTAATTACTTTTGAGTATTTTTCTATATTGTTTTATATAAATTTACGTTATTTTATGTGTATTTTGTATATTTATATTTATACAAATACACGTTCTTTTATTAGTATTTTGCTTATTTATTTTGATACGAGTTTACGTTATTTTATGTGTATTTTGTATACCTTTTTTTATTCGTATTTATTTCATTTTATGTGTATTTTGTATATATATTTTCATATAAATATACGTTATTTTATGTGTACTCGTATATATATTTTGAAACAAATTTACATTGTTTTATATGTATTTTGTATTTCTATTTCAATATAAATTTACCTTATTGTATGTGCATTTTGTATATTTATTTTAAAACAAATTCAATTATTGTATGTGGTTCTTGGTATATATATTTTTATAAAAAATGCGTTATTTTATGGGTATTTTGCATCTTAATTTTCATACAAATTTTGATACGATTTTACATTATTCTATTTGTGTTTTGTATAAATTTTTTTTATACATATTTATATTATTTAATGTGTATTTCGTATATATATTTTATAGAAAGTTACGTTATTTTAAAGATATTTGTTTATATATTTTCATTCAAATTTACATTATTTTAGGTGTATTTTGTAAATGTATTTCAATACAAATTACCCTAATTTTATGTGTATTTTGTATATTTATTTTCATACAAATTTAAATTACTTTTGTGTATTTTAGTATATAGTTTTATACAAATTTAGGTTATTTTATGTGTATATTGTATATCTATCTCCAAACAAATACACATTCTTTTATTGATATTTTGTTATTTATTTTGACGCGAATTTACATTATTTAATGTGTATTTTGCATATATATTTTTTTACGTATTTACATCATTTCATGTGTATTTTGTATATATATTTCTATAGAAATATACGTTGATTTATAAGTATTCGAATACTGATTTTGAAACAAATTTACACTGTTTTATGTGTATTTTGCATATTTTTTCAATACAAATTTACCTTATAGTATATGCATTTAGTATAATAATTTTAATACAAATTTAATTATTCTATGTGTATTATTGTATATGTATTTTTATAAAAATATGCTTTATTTTTTTGGGTATTTTGCATCTTTATTTTCATACAAATCTATATTATTTTATTGATATTCTGTGTATTGATTTTGATTCGATTTTACATTATTCTATATGTATTTTAAATATATATTTTATACAAATGTACGTTACTTTATGTGTATTTGTCTTCATTTCATACAAATTTACATTATTTTATGTGTATTTTGTATATGTATTTAAATACAAATTTACTTTATTGTATGTGCATTTTGTATATTTATTTTAATACAAATTTAATTATTTTATATGTATTTTTTTATATATATTTTTATATAAATACGCGTTATTATATAAGTATTTTGCAACTTTATTTACATACAAATTTATATTATTTTGTTGATTATCTGTTTATTTATTTTGATACGATTTAACATTATTCTATGTGTATTTTGTATATATATTTTTATACAAATTTACATCATTTAATGTATATTTTGTATATATATTTTATCCAAATTTACGTTATTGTATGTGTATTTGTTTATATATTTTCATTCAAATTTACATTATTTTATGTGTGTTTTTTGTATGTATTTCAATACAAATTTGCCTAATTTTATGTATATTTTGCACATCTATTTTCAAACAAATTTAAATTATTTTTGTGTATTTTTGTATATATATTTTTTTTCATATTTTAGTTATTTTATTTGTATTTTGTATATATATTTTCCTGCAAATATACATTCTTTTATTGGAATTTTATTGATTTATTTTGATTCGAATTTACATTATATAATGTGTATTTTGTATATATTTTTTTCAACGTATTTACATTATTTTATGTGTATTTTGTATATACATAATTTCAAAAAAAAATTCGTTATTTTATTGTGTGTATTCGTATATATTTTGATACAAATTTTATACAAATTGATGTTATTTTATGTGTATTTGAATATATATTTTCATATAAATTTACATTATTTTTTGTGTATTTTTACATATATTTCATTACAAATTTACCTTATTTTATTTTTATTTTATATATTCATTTCATGCAATTTTAAAATATTTTATGTTTATATATGTATTTGTATTTAGGTTATTTTATGTGTATTTTCTATATATATTTTCATCCAAAATTACATTATTTTATTGGTATTTTGATAATTTAATTCGATTCGAATTTAGATTATTTCAAAGGTATTTTGTATACATGTTTTTATACGCATTTACATTATTTAATGTCTGTTTTGTATATATATTTATTTGCAAATTTACTTTATTTTATGTGCATTTTTGTACATATATTTTAAAGAAATTAGTGTTATTTTATGTGTATTTTGTATATGTTTTCTCATACAAATTTACATTATATTATTGGTATTTTGTTTATTTATTTTGATACGAATTACATGATTATATGTGTATTTTGTACATATTTTTTATACGTATTTACATTATTTAATGTGTATTTTGTTTATGTGTTTTTATACAAATTTACGTTATTATATTTGTATTTGTATAAAAATTTTGATACAAATTTTCATTATATGATGTATTTTGTATATATATATTTCAATTCAAATTTAGCTTATTTTATGTGTATTTTGTATATCTAATTTCATACAAATTTAATTACTTTTGTGTATTTTTGTATATAATTTATACAAATTTACGTTATTTTATGTGTATTTTGTATATTTATATCTATACAAATACACACTCTTTTATTGGTATTTTGTTTATTTATTTTGATACGAATTTACATTATTTTATGTGTATTTTGTAAACATTTTTTATACGTATTTACTTCATTTTGTGTGTATTTTGTATATATATTTTATAGAAGTCTACGTTATTTTATGAGTATTCGAATATATATTTTGAAACAAATTTACATTGTTATATATGTATTTTGCATATCTATTTCAATACAAATTTACCTTATTGTATGTGCATTTTGCATATTTATTTTAATACAAATTCAAATTTATTTATGTGCATTTTAGTATATATATTTTAAAAAAATACGTTATTATATGGGTATTTTGTTTTTATTTTATAAAAAATGCGTTATTATATGGGTATTTTTATTTTCATAGAAATTTACATTATTTTATTAATATTCTGTGTATTTATTTTGATAAATTTACATTATTCTATTTATTTTGTATATTTTTTTATACATATTTACATTATTTAATGTGTATTTTGTATATATATTTTATACAAATTTACGTTATTTTAAGTGTATTTGTTTATGTATTTTCATTCAAATTTACATTATTTTATGTGTATTTTGTATATGTATTTCAATACAAATTTACCTAATTTTATGTGTATTTTGTTTATTTATTTTCAAACAAATTTAAATTGTTTTCTGTATTTTTGTATATAGTTTTATACAAATTTACGTTATTTTATGTGTATTTTGTATATCTATTTTCATACAAATACATATTTTGTTTATTTATTTTGATACGAATTTACATTATTTAATGTCTATTTTGTATATATTTGTATAAATAGTTTGATACAAATTTACATTATTTTATGTATTTTGTATATATATTTCAATTCAAATTCAGCCTCTTTTAAGTGTATTTTGTATATCTCTTTTTATACAAATCTAATTACTTTTGTGTATGTTTTGTAAGTTTTATACAAATTTACGTTATTTTATGTGTATTTTGTATATTTATATATATACAAATACTCATTCTTTTATTGGTATTTTGTTTATCTATTTTGATACCAATTTACATTATTTTATGTGTATTTTGTATACATTTTTTTAAACGCATTTATTTAATTATATGTGTTTTTTGTATATATATTTTATAGAAATCTACGTTATTTTGTGTATTCGTATATATATATTTTGAAACAAATTTACATTGTATGTATTTTGCAAATCTATATCAATACAAATTTACCTTAATGAATGTGCATTTTGTATATTTATTTTAATACAAATTTAAATATTTTATGTGTATTTTGGTATATATATATTTTTAAAAAAATGCGTTATTTTATTATTTTATTAATATTCTGTGTATTTATTTTAATACGATTTTACACTATTCTATTTGTGTTTTGTATATATTTTTTTCATACATATTTGCATTATTTAATGTGTATTTGAATATATATTTTATACAAATTTACGTTATTTAAAGTGTATTTATTTATATATTTTCATTAAATTTACATTATTTTATGTGTATTTTGTATATGTATTTCAATACAATTTACCTAGTTTTATGTGTATTTTGTATATCTATTTTCATACAAATTTAAATTATTTTTGTGTATTTGTGTATATAGTTTTATTCATCTTTCCGGTATTTTATGTGTATTTTGTATATGTATTTTAATACAAATACACATTCTTTTATTGATATTTTGTTTATTTATTTTGATACGAATCTACATTATTTAATGTGTATTTTGTGTATATATTTTTAAACGTATTTACATAATTTCATGTGTATTTTGTATATATATTTCTAAAGAAATATACGTTATTTTATGTGTATTTGTATATATTTTTGAAACATCTACATTATTTGATGTGTATTTTGTATATATATTTCATTACAAATTTGCCTTATTCTATATTTATTTTTATATTTATTTTCATTCAAATTCAATTTTTTTATGTGTATATATTTATTTGTATTTACGTTATTTTATGTGTATTTTTATATATTTTCATTCAGAATTACATTATTTTATCGATATTTTGTTCACCTATTTCGATACGAATTTAGATTATTTCATGTTTATTTTCTATACATATTTTTACACGTTTTGTTAGTATTTTGTTTATGTATTTTGATACGAATTTACATTATTATATGTGTATTTTGTATATATTTTGTATACGTATTTTCATTATTTAATGTGTATTTTGTTTATATATTTTAAAACAAATTTACGTTATTTTATGCGTATTTGTTTAATTATTTTGATATAAATATACATTATTTTATGTATTTTTTATATATATTTCAATACAAATTTAGTTTATTTTTTATATATTTTGTATATCTATTTTCATACAAATTTAAATTACTTTTTTTTGTACATAGTTTTATACAAATTTACGTAATTTATGTGTATTTTGTATATTTATTTTGATACAAATTCACATTCTTCTATTGGTATTTTGTTTATTTATTTTGGTACGAATTTACATTATTTTATGTGTATTTTGCACATATATTTTTATACGTATTTACATCATTTTATGTGTATTTTTTATATATATGTTTATAGAAATTTACGTTTTTTTTATGTTTATTCGTATATATATTTTGCAACAAATTTACATTGTTTGATGTGTATTTTGCATATCTATTTCAATACAGATTTACCATATTGTATGTGTATTTTGTATATTTATTTTAATACAAATTTAATTATTTGATGTGTTTTTTTGTATATATATTATTATAAAAATATGATTTTTTGGGGGGGTATTTTGCATCTTTATTTTCATACAATTTTACATTATTTTATTGATATTCTCTGTATTTATGTTGATACGATTTTACATTGTTCTATGTGTGTTTTATATATATTTTATTTTGCATATTTACATTATTTATTGTGCATTTTCTATATATATTTTATACATATAAACGTTACTTTATGTCTATCTGTTTATATATTTTCATACAAATTTACATTATTTTATATGTATTTTGTATATGTATTTCATTACAAATTTATCCAATTTTATGTGTATTTTGTATATCTATTTTCATACAAATTGAAACTATTTTTGTGTATTTTTGTAGATATTTTTATACAAATTTTAGTTATTTTATATATTACTTTGTATATTTATTTTCCTACATATATAGGCTACATTCATTCATTGAAATTTAGGTTATTGAGTTTCATACGAGTTTACCTTATTTTTCGGTGTTTTTTGTATATATATACTTTTAAACGTATTTACATCATTTTATATGTATTTTTTATAAATATTTTCATAGAATTTTTTGTTATTTTATGTGTATTTGTATATGTTTTTTGATAAAAATTTACATTTTTTATGTGTATTTTGTATATATATTTTCATACAAATTTATCTTATTGTATGTGCATTTTGTATATTTATTTTAATAAAATTTAATTATTTAATGTGTATTTTTGTATAAATATTTTATACAAATATGCGTTAAATAATGTATTTTGCATCTTTATTTACATAGAAATTTATATTATTTTACTGATATTCTGTTCACTTATTTTGATACGATTTTACATTAAATGATGTATTTTGTATATATATATATATACAAAATACCATTAAATAATATATATTTTGTAAATATATATACAAATTTACAATATTTTGTGTATTTGTTGATATATATACAAAAATTTACAATATTTTATGGGTAATTTGTATATAAAATAAACAAATAGTTTATATTGAAATAAATATACAAAATACACATAAAACAATGTAAATTTGTGTTGAAATACATACACAAATACACATAAAATAATGTAAATTTGAATGAAAATACATAAACAAATACACTTAAAATAACGTAAATTTGTATAAAAAAGTATATACAAAAAACAAATAGAATAATGTAACATCGTATTAAAATAAATACACCGAATATTAATAAAATAATGTAAATTTGTATGAAAATAAAGAAGCAAAATACCCATAAAATAACGCATTTTTTTAAAAATATATATACAAAAATAGTCATAAAAAAATTAAATTTGTATTAAAATAAATATACAAAAAACACATACAATAAGGTAAATTTGTATTGAAATAGATATGCAAAATACAAATAAAACAATGTAAATTTGTTTCAAAATATATATACGAATACACATAAAATAACGTAGATTTCTAAAAAATATATATATACAAAATACACATAAAATTAAGTAAATACGTATAAAAAATGTATACATAATACACATAAAATAATGTAAATTCGTATAAATATAAATAAACAAAATACCAATTAAAGAATGTGTATTTGTATAAATATAAATATACAAAATACACATAAAATAACGTAAATTTATATAAAACTATATACAAAAATACACAGAAGTAATTAAATTTGTATGAAAATATATACAAAATACACACAAAATAAGCTAAATTTGAATTGAAATATATATACAAAATACATGAAATAAAGTAAATTTGTATCAAAATATTTATACAAATACACATATAATAACGTAAATTTGTATGAAAATATATAAACAAAATACATTAAATAATGTAAATACGTAAAAAATATACAAAATACACATATAATCATGTAATGCGTATCAAAATAAATAAACAAAATACCAATAAAATAATATAAATTTGTATGAGTAAACGTGTATGTTGCATATTTTTTATACAATTTATTTACCATACTCATTTTATATTAATTTTTAATATAAATTTAATTATTCGATGTGTATTTATTGTTTATATGTATATTATAAACATATGTTTATTTTTTCAAAATATATTTACGAATACACATAAAATTACATTATTTTATGAAATTTCATTTATACAAAATACACATTAAATGTATAATTATGTATATATTTTTATACAAATTTACATAAATTTATGTGTATTTTATATATTTAAATATAATACAATACAATAATGGGTATTTTATATATACATTTCAAAATACAAATAGTTTTATGTGTATTTATATATATCTATTTACAAAATACTCAAAATATTTCTATGTATTTTGTATATATTTTGATACAAATTTTAGTTATGTGTATTATGTAAATTTATTTTCATTCAAATATATATTATTTTATTGGTGTTTTGTTTATTTATATTGATACGAATTTACATTATTTTATATGTACTTTGTATATATATTTTTTTACGCATTTACATTATTTAATATTTTTTTTGAATATATACTTTTATACAAACTCATGGTATTTTATGTGTATTTGTATATATATTTTCATATAAATTTATATTATTTTATGTGTATTTTGTATATATATTTTATTATTTTATGTGTATTTTGTATATTTATATTTATCCAAATACACATTCTTTTATTGGTATTTTGTTTATTTAATCGAATTTACATTATTTTATGTGTATTTTGTATACATTTTATTATACCTATTTACTTAATTTTATGTGTAGTATATATATTTTTATAGAAATCTACGTTATTTTATGTGTATTCGTATATATATTTTGAAATAAATTTACATTGTTTTATATGTATTTTTGCATATCTCTTTCAATACAAGTTTACCTTATTGTATGTGCATTTTGTATATTTATTTCAATACAAATTTAAATATTTTATGTGTATTTTGGTATATATATTTTTATAAGAAATGCGCTATTTGATGGGAATTTTGCATCTTTATTTTCATACAAATTTACATTATTTTATTAATATTCGGTGTATTTATTTTGATACGATTTCACATTATTCTATTTTTTTTTGTATATATTTTTTTATACATATTTACATTATTTAATGTGTATCTTGCATATATATTTCATACAAATTTATTATCTATTATTTATTTTCATACAAATACACATTCTTTTCATGATATTTTGTTTATTTATTTTGACACGAATTTACCTAGATATGTATTTTGTATATATATTTTTATACGTATTTACATAATTTCATGTGTATTTTGTATATATATTTCTATAGAAATCTACGTTATTTTATGTGTATTCGTATATATATTTTGAAACAAATTTACTTTGTTTTATATGTATTTTTGAATATCTCTTTCAATACATATTTACCTTACTGTATATGCATTTTGTATATTTATTTCAATACAAATTTAAAAATTTTATGTGTATTTTGATATATATATATTTATAAAAAATGCGCTATTTTATACGTAGATTTCTATAAAAACATATACAAAATACTCATAAAATGAAGTAAATACGTATAAAAAAATGAATACAATATATACATAAAAATCGTATCAAAATAAATAAACAAAATACCAGTAAAAGAATGTGTATTTGTATTAATATAAATATACAAAGTACACATAAAATATCGTAAATTTGTATAAAACTATATACAAAAAGACACAGAAGTAATTAAATTTGTGTGAAAATATATATACAAAATACAGCTAAAATAAGCTAAATTTGAATTGAAATGTACATACAAAATACATAAAATAATGTAAATCTGTATCAAAATATTTATACAAATACATATAATAACGTAGATTTGTTTAAAAATATATAAACAAAATACACATTAAGTAATGAAAATACGTATAAAAAATATGTACAAAATACACATATAATCATGTAATTCGTATCAAAATAAAGAAACAAAATAGCAATAAAATAATGTAAATTTGTATGAGAAAACATATACAAATAACGCAAATTTCTATAAAAATATATGTACAAAAATGCACATAAAATAAAGTAAATTTGCATAAAAATATATATACAAAACACACACTAAATAATGTAAATGCGTACATAAAATAACCTAAATTTGTATAAAACTATATACAAAAATACACAAAAATAGTTTAAATTTATTTGAAAAGAAATATACAAAATACACAAAAAATTAAGTAAATTTGTATTGAAATACATATACAAAATACACATCAAATAATGTAAATTTGAATGAAAATATATAAACAAATACACTTAAAATAACGTAAATTTGTATAAAATATATATGCAAGATACACATTAAATAATGTAAATGTGTATAAAAAAATATATATAAAAAACAAATAGAATAATGTAAAATCGTATCAAAATAAATACACAGAATATCAATAAAATAATGTAAATTTCTATGAAAATAAAGATGCAAAATTCCCAAAAATTATCGCATTTTTTATAAAAATATATATATACCAAAATACACATAAAATATTTAAATTTGTATTGAAATAAATATACAAAATGCATATACAGTAAGGTAAATTTGTATTAAAAGAGATATTCAAAAATAAATATAAAACAATGTAAATTTGTTTCAAAATATATATACGAATACACATAAAATAAAGTAGATCTCTATAGAAATATATATACAAAATACATATGAAAATATGTAAATTCGTATAAAAATATATATACAAAATACATATCAAATAATGTAAATTCGTGTCAAAATAAATAAACAAAATATCATGAAAAGAATGTGTATTTGTATGAAAATAGATAATAGATAATAAATTTGTATAAAATATATATGCAAGATACACATTAAATAATGTAAATATGTATAAAAAAGTATATACAAAAAACAAATAGAATAATGTAAAATCGTATCTAAATAAATACACCGAATATTAATAAAATAATGTAAATTTGTATAAAAATAAAGATGCAAAATTCCAATAAAATAGCGCATTTCTTATAAAATATATATACCAAAATACACATAAAATATTTAAATTTGTATTGAAATAAATATCCAAAATGCACATACAATAAGGTAAATTTGTATTGAAAGAGATATGCAAAAATACATATAAAACAATGTAAATTTGTTTCAAAATATATATACGAATACAAATAAAAAAACGTAGATTTCTATAAAAATATATATACAAAATACACATAATATTAAGTAAATACGTATAAAAAAATGTATACAAAATACACATAAAATAATGTAAATTCGATTTAAAATAAATAAACAAAATACCAATAAAAGAATGTGTATTTGGATAAATATAAATATAAAAAATACATATACAAAATAAACATAAAATAAGGTAGATTTGTAATAAAATATATGTACAAAATACACATAAAATAATGTAAATTTATATGAAAATATAAATACAAATACACATAAAATACCATGAATTTGTATAAAAATATATATTCAAAATAAATATTAAATAATGTGAAAGCGTATAAAAATATATATACAAAGTACATATAAAATAAACTAAATTCGTATCAATATAAATCAACAAAACACCAATAAAATAATATATATTTGAATGAAAATAAATTTACAAAATACACATAACATAACTAAAATTTGTATTAAAATATATACAAAAATACATAGAAATAATTTGACTTTGTTTGAAAATAGATATACAAAATACACATAAAACTAGGTAGATTTCTTTTGAAATGTATATATAAAATACCCATAAAATATTGTAAATTTGGGTCAAAATATATAAACAAATACACATAAAATAACGTAAATTTGTATGAAAAATATATACAAAATACACATAGAATAATGTCAATTCGTATCAAAATGAATGAGCAGAATATCAATAAAATAATGTAAATTTGTTTGAAAATAAAGATGCAAAATACCCAAAAAATGAAGTATATGTTTATAAAAATACAGATACAAAAATACACATCGAATAATTAAATTTGTATTAAAATTAATATACAAAATGCATACATAATAAGGTAAATTTGTATTGAAAAAATATGCAACATACACGTTTACTCATACAAATTTATATTATTTTATTGGTGTTTTGTTTATTTATTTTGATACGAATTACATGATTATATGTGTATTTTGTACATATTTTTTTATACGTATTTACATTATTTAATGTGTATTTTGTTTATATATTTTCATACAAATTTACGTTATTATATGTGTATTTGTATAAATATTTTGATACAAATTTACTTCATTTCATGTATTTTGTATATATATTTCAATTCCAATTTAGCTTATTTTGTGTGTATTTTGTATATATTTTCATACAAATTTAATTACTTCTGTGTATTTTTGTATATAGTTTTATATAAATATACGTTATTTTATGTGTATTTTGTATATTTATATTTATACAAATACACATTCTTTTATTGGTATTTTGTTTATTTATTTTGATACGAATTTACATTATTTTATGTGTATTTTGTATACATTTTTTTATACGTATTTACTTCATTTTATGTGTATTTTGTATATATATTTTTATATAAATCTACGTAATTTTATGTGTATTCGTATATATATTTTGAAACAAATTTACCTTATTATATGTGTTTTTTGTATATTTATTTTAATACAAATTAAATTTTTTGATGTGTATTTTTGTATATATATTTTTATAAATAAAAAAATGCGTTATTTTATGGGTATTTTGCTTCTTTATTTTCATACAAATTTACATTATTTTATTAATATTCTGTGTATTTATTTTGATACGATTTTACATTATTCTATTATGTTTTGTACATATTTTTTTACACAAATTTACGTTATTTTAAGTGTATTTGTTTATGTATTTTCATTCAAATTTACATTATTTTATGTGTATTTTGTGTATGTGTTTCAATACAAATTTACCTAATTTTATGTGTAGTATTTTGTATATTTATTTTCATACAAATTTAAAATATTTTTGTGTATCTTTGTATATAGTTTGATACAAATTTAGGTTATTTTATGTGTATTTTGTATATCTATTTTCATACAAATACACATTCTTTTATTGATATTTGGTTTATTTATTTTTACGCGAATTTACATTATTTAATGTGTATTTTGTATATATTTTTATACGTATTTACATCATTTCATGTGTATTTTGTATAGTTTTAAACAAATTTATATTATTTAATGTGTATTTTGTATATATGTATTTATACAAATACACATTCTTTTATGTGTATTTTGTATATATATATATATATATATATATATATATATTTTTATAGAAATCTACCTTATTTCATGTGTATTCGTATATATATTTTGAAAAAAATTTACATTGTTTATATGTATTTTGCATATCTATTTTTGTGTATTCTGTATTTATTTTTGTTATACATAATATAATTTAATTCGTATCAAAATAAGTACACAGTATATCAATAAAATAATTTAAATTTGTATGAAAATAAAGATGCAAAATACCCATAAAATAAAGCATATTTTTTTTAAAAATACATATACAAAAATACACATAGAATAATTAAATTTGTATTAAAGTTAATATACAAAATGCACATACAATAAGGTAAATTTGTATTGAAAAATACACTTAAAACAGTGTAAATTTGTTTCAAAATATATATACGAATACACATAAAATAACGTTGATTTCTATAGGAATATATATACAAAATACACATGAAATTATGTAAATACGTATAAAAATATATATATACAAAATACACATTAAATACTGTAAATTCGCGTCAAAATAAATAAACAAAATATCAATAAAAGAATGTGTATTTGTATGAAAATAGATATACAAAATACACATAAAATAACCTAAATTTGTATCAAACTGTATTCAAAAATACACAAAAATATTTTAAATTTGTATGAAAATAAATATACAAAATACACATAAAATTAGTTAAATTTGTATTGAAATACATATACATATAATGAAAATTTGAATGAAAAGACATAAACAAATACACTTAAAATAACGTAAATTTGTATAAAAAATATATACAATACACAAATAGAATAATGTAAAATCGTATGAAAATAAATACACAGAATATTAATAAAATAATGTGAATTTGTATGAAAATAAAGAGGCAAAATACCCATAAAATAACGCATTTTTTTTATTTATAAAAATATATATACCAAAATGCACATAAAAAAAAATTGTATTAAAATAAATATATAAAAAACACATACAATAAGGTAAATTTGTATTGAAATAGATATGGAAAATACATATAAATCAATGTAAATTTGTTTCAGAATATATATACGAATAAACATAAAATAACGTAGATTTCTATAAAAATATATATACAAAATACATATAAAATGAAATAGATACGTATAAAAAAATGTATACAAAATACACATAAAATAATGTAAATTCGAATCAAAATAAACAAAAAATACCAATAAAAGAATATGTATTTGTATAAATATAAATATACAAAATACACATAAAATTACTTAAATTTATATAAAACTATATACAAAAATACACAGAAGTATTTTAATTTGTATGAAAATAGATATACAAAATATGGTAGATTCGTTTCAAATTCAATAAAAAAAATTCAGATAAAAGAACGTATATTTGTAGAGAAAATAAATATACAAAATACACATAAGATAACGAAAATTTGCATGAAAATATATAAAAAAATAAACAAAAATAATTTCAATTTGAATGAAAATAAATATACAAAATACACATGTATTTTGTATATCTATTTTCACACAAATTTAGTTACTTTTGTGTATTTTTGCATATAGTTTTATATAAATTTACGTTATTTTATTTGTATTTTGTATATTTATATTTATACAATACACATTCTTTTATTAGTATTTTCTTTATTTATTTTCATACGAGTTTACATTATTTTATGTGTATTTTGTATACCTTTTTTTATACGTATTTACTTCATTTTATGTGTATTTCGTATATTTATTTTCATAGAAATCTACGTTATTTTATGTGTATTCGTATATATATTTTGAAAAAAATTTACATGGTTTTATATGTATTTTGCATATCTATTTCAATACAAATTTACCTTATTGTATGTGCATTTTGTATATTTATTTTAATACAAATTCAAATATTTTATGTGTGTCTTGGTATATATATTTTTATAAAAAATGCGTTATTTTATGGGTATTTTGCATCTAAATTTTCATACAAATTTCCATTATTTTATTAATATTCTGTGTATTTATTTTGATACGATTTTATATTATTCTATTTGTGTTTTGTATATATTTTTTTATACATATTTCCATTATTTAATGTGTATTTTTTATATATATTTTATACAAATATACGTTATTTTAATTGTATTTGTTTATATATTTTCATTCAAATTTACATTATTTTATGTGTATTTTGTAAATGTATTTCAATACAAATTTACCTAATTTTATGTGTATTTTGTATATTTATTTTCATACAAAATAAAATTATTTTTGTGTATTTTTGTATATAGTTTTATACAAATTTAGGTGATTTTATGTGTATATTGTATATCTATTTTCATACAAATACACATTCTTTTATTAATATTTTGTTTATTTATTTTGACGCGAATTTAAATTATTTAATGTGTATTTTATATATATATTTTTATACGTGTTTACATCATTTGATGTGTATTTTGTATATATATTTCTATAGAAATCTACGTTGATTTATGAGTATTCGTAAATAGATTTTGAAATAAATTTACACTGTTTTATGTGTATTTTGCATATTTTTTCAATACAAATTTACCTTATTGTATATGCATTTTGTATATTAATTTTAATACAAATTTAATTATGCTATATGTTTTTTTGTATATGTATTTTTAAAAAAATATGCTTTATTTTATGGGTATTTTGCATTTTTATTTTCATACAAATTTACATTATTTTATTTATATTGTTTTTTTTTTAAACAATTTTACATTATTCTATGTGTATTTTGTATATCTATTTTTATACGTATTTACTTAATTTTATGTGTATTTTGTATATATATTTTTATAGAAATCTACGCTATTTTATGTGTATTCGTATATATATTTTGAAACAAATTTACATTGTTTTATATGTATTTTTGGATATCTCTTTCAATATAAGTTTACTTTATATACAAAATACCCATAAAATATTGTAAATTTGTGTCAAAATATATCAACAAATACACAAAAAATAACGTAAATTTGTATAAAATATATATACAAAATATATATTAAATAATGGAAAAGTGTATAAAAATATATATACAAAATACACATAGAATAATGTAAAATCGTATCAAAATAAGTGAACAGAATATCAGTAAAATAATATAAATTTCTATGAAAATAAAGATGCAAAATACCCATAAAATAACGCATATTTGTATAAAAATATATATACATAAATACACATAAAATAATTAAATTTGTATTAAAATAAATATACAAAATGCACATACAATAAGATAAATTTGTATTGAAATAGATATGCAAAATACACACCAAATAATGTAAATTTGAATTAAAATATGTATACGAAAACACATAAAATAACGTAAATTTCTATGAAAATATATATAAAAAATACACATAAAATGATGTAAATACGAATAAAAATATATATACAAAATACACCTAAAATAATGTAAATTCGTATCATATTCAATAAACTAAATTTCAATAAAAGAATGTATATATGTAGGAAAATAAATATACAAAATAATATATAAAATAACTAACATTTGTATAAAAATACATACAAAAATACACAAAAATAGTTTCAATTTGTAAGAAAATAGAAATACAAAATACACATAAAATTAGATAAATTTGTATTGAAATACATATACAAAATACATAAAAGATAATGTAAATTTGTATGAATTTATATAAACAGATAGACATAAAGTATCGTATATATGTATAAAACATATATAGAAAATGCTCATTAAATAATGTAAATATTTAAAATAAAATATATACAAAATACACATAGAACAATGTAAAATCGTATCAACATAAATACACAGAATATCAGTAAAATAATGTAAAATTGTATGAAAATAAAGATGCAAAATACTCATAAAAAAAGCATATTTTTATAAAAATATATATTAAAAAAAAACACATCAAATAATTAAATTTGTATTAAAATATATATACAAAATACACATACAATATGGTAAATTTGTATTGAAATAGATAAGCAAAACAAACATCAAACAATGTAAATTTGCTACAAAATATATATACGAATAAACATAAAAAAAACGTAAATTTCTATAAAAATATATATAAAAAATACACATAAAATGATGTAAATACGTATAAAAATATATGTACAAAATACACATAAAATAATGTAAATTCGTACCAAAATAAATAAACAAAATACCAATAGAAGAATGTGAATTTGTATCAAAATAAATATACAAAATACACATATATTACGTAAATTTGTATAAAACTATATACAAAAAAAAAGTAATTTAAATTTGTATGAAAATAGATATACAAAATATATAAAAAATAAACTAAATTTGTATTGAAATATATATAAAAAATACATAAAATAATGTATATTTATATCAAAATAATTAAACAAATACGCATAAAATAACGTAAATTTGTTTTAAAATATATAAACAAAATACACATTAAATAATGAAAATACGTATACAAAATATATACAAAATACCCATATAATAATGTAAATTCGTATCAAAATACATAAACAAAATACTAACAAAACGTGTAAAAATATGTATAGAAAATAAACATGAAATATTCTAAATTCGTATCGAAATAGGTGAACAAAATACCGATAAAATAATGTAATTCTGAATGAAAATATATAAAGAAAATACACATAAAATAACGTAAATACAAATAAATATATACACATAAAAAAATTGAATTTGAATGAAAATAAATATAAAAATAAATATAGAATAAGGCAAATTTGTAATGAAATATATATACAAAATACACATCAAATAATGTAGATGTTTCAAAAAATATATACGAATACACATAAAATAACGTATATTTCTTTAGAAATATATATACAAAATACACATGAAATTATGTAAATACGTTTAAAAATATATACACAAAATACACATTAAATAATGTAGATTCGTGTCAAAATAAATAAACAAAATATCAATAAAAGAATGTGTATTTGTATGAAAATACATATACAAAATACACATAAAATAACGGAAATTTGAATAAAACTATATACAAAAATACACAAAAATAATTTAAATTTGTATGAAAATAGATATACAAAATACACATAAAACTAGGTAAATTTGTATTGAAATACATATACAAAATACACATAAAATAATGTAAATTTGAATGAAAATATATAAATAAATACACTTTAAATAACGTAAATTTGTATAAAATATATATTCAAAATACACATTAAATAATGCAAATATGTATGAAAAAAATTTATACAAAACACAAATAGAATAGTGTAAAATCGTATCAAAATAAATACACAGAATATTAATAAAATAATATAAATTTGTATGAAAATAAAGATGCAAAAGACCCATAAAATAACGCATTTTTTATAAAATATATATATATATATATATACCAAAATACACATAAAATATTTAAATTTGTATTAAAATAAATATACAAAATGCACATTCATTAAGGTAAATTTGTATTGATAGCGATTTGCAAAATACATACAATGTAAATTTGTTTCAAAATATATATATACGAATACACAAAATAACGTAGATTTCTATAAAAATATGTATACAAAAAACACATAAAATGAAATAAATGCGTTTAAAAAAATGTATACAAAATACACATAAAATAATGTAACCAATAAAATAAAATACCAATAAAAGAATGAGTATTTGTATAAATATAAATACACAAAATACACATAAAATAACGTAAATTTGTATAAAACTTACAAAAACATACACAAAAGTAATTAAATTTGTATAAAAATAGATATACAAAATACACTTAAAATAGGCTGAATTTGAATTGAAATATATATACAAAATACATAAAATAATGTAAATTTGTATCAAACTATTTATACAAATATATACAAAATAGACATTAAATAATGTAAATTCGTATCAAAATAAATAAACAAAATATCAATAAAAGAATGTGTATTTGTATGAAAATAGATATACAAAATACACATAAAATAACGTAAATTTGTATAAAACTATATACAAAAATACACAAAAATAATTTAAATTTGTTTGAAAATAAATATACAAAATACACATAAAATTAGGTAAATTTGTATTGAAATACATATACAAAATACACATAAAATAATGTAAATTTGAATGAAAATACATAAACAAATACACTTAAAATAACGTAAATTTGAATAAAATATATATACAAAATACACATTAAATAATGTAAATATGTATAAAAAAATATATACAAAACCCAAATAGAATAATGTAAAGTCGTATCAAAATAAATACTCAGAATATTAATAAAATAATGTAAATTTCTATGAAAATAAAGAAACAAAATACCCATATAATAACGCATTTTTTTTATAAAAATATATATACTAAAATGCACATAAATAAATTTATATTTGTATTAAAATAAATATACAAAATGCACATACAATAAGGTAAATATAAACTGAAATAGATATGCAAAATACATATAAAACAATGTAAATTTATTTCAAAATATATATACGAATACACATAAAATAACGCAGATCTCTATAAAAATATATATACAAAATACACATAAAATGAAGTAAATACGTATAAAAAAATGTATACAAAATACACATAAAATAATGTAAATTCGTATCAAAATAAATAAACAAAATACCAATAAAAGAATGTGTATTTGTATAAATATAAATATACAAAATACACATAAAATAACGTAAATTTATATAAAACTATATACAAAAATACACAAAAGTAGTTAAATTTGTATGAAAATAGATATACAAAATACACATAAAATAAGCTAAATTTGAATTGAAATATATATATATATATATATATATATACAAAATACATCATATAATGTAAATTTGTATCAAAATATTTATACAAATACACATATAATAACGTAAATTTGTATAAAAACACATAAACAAAATACACATTAAATAATGTAAATACGTATAAAAAATATGTACAAAATACACATATAATCATGTAATTCGTATCAAAATAAATAAACAAAATACCAATAATATAATGTAAATTTGTATGAGAAAACATATACAAAATACACATAAAATAACACTAATTTCTTTAAAAATATATGTACAAAAATGCACATAAAATAAAGTAAATTTGCAAATAAATATATATACAAAACAGACATTAAATAATGTAAATGCGTATAAAAACATGTATACAAAATACCTTTGAAATAATCTAAATTCGAATCGAATTAAATTATCAAAATACCAATAAAATAATGTAATTTTGGATGAAAATATATATAGAAAATACACATAAAATAACCTAAATACAAATACATATATAAACATAAAATATTTTAAAATTGCATGAAATGAATATATAAAATAAAAATAAAATAAGGTAAATTTGTAATGAAATATATGTAAAAATACACAAAAAATAATGTAAATTTATATGAAAATATATATTCAAATACACATAAAATAACATCAATTTGTATAAAATTTGTATCAAAATATATACGAATACACACAATAAAATAACGTAAATTTTTATGAAATTATGTATATACAAAATACACATAAAATAAAGTAAATACGTTGAAAAATATATATACAAAATACACATTAAGTAATGTAAATTCGAATCAAAATAAATCAATAAAATTCCAATAAAAGAATGTATATTTGCAGGAAAATATATATACAAAATACAAATAAAATAACTAAAATTTGAAAAAATATATATACAAAAATACACAAAAATAGTTTAAATTTGTTTGAAAATAGATGTGCAAAATATACATAAAATTAGGCAAATTTGTATTGAAATACATACAAAAAACACACATAAAATAATGTAAATTTGAATGAAAATATATAAACAAATACACATAAAATAACGTAAATTTGGATAAAATATATATACAAAATATACATTAAATGATGTAAATTTGTATAAAAATATATATACAAAATACACATAGAATAATGTTAAATCGTATCAAAATAAATAAACAGATTATCAATAAAATAATATAAATTTGTATGAAAATAAAGATGCAAAATACTTATATAATAACGCATATTTATATAAAAATATATATAAAAAAATACATATAAAATAATTAAATTTGTATTAAAATAAATATACAAAATGCACATACAATAAAGTAAATTTGTATTTAAATACATATACAAAATACACATAAAATAATGTAAATTTGTATGAAATGAAAACAAATACACATAAAGTAACGTACATTTGTATAAAATATATATACAAAATACATATAGAATAATGTAAAATCGAATCAAAATCAATACACAGAATATCAATAAAATAATATAGATTTGTATGAAAATAAAGATGCAAAATACCCAAAAAATAAAGCATATTTTTATAAAAATACATATACAATAATACACATAGAATAATTAAATTTGTATTAAAATTATTATACAAAATGCAAATACTATAAGGTAAATTTGTATAGAAAAAATATGCAAAATACACATAAAACAGTGTAAATTTGTTTCAAAATCTGTATTCGAATACTTATAAATCAACGTATATTTCTATAGAAATATATATACAAAATACACATGAAATGATGTAAATACGTAAAAAAATATATATGCAAAATACACATTAAATAATGTAAATTCGCGTCAAAATAAATAACAAAATATCAATAAAAGAATGTGTATTTGTTTGGAGATAGATATACAATATACACATAAAATAACCTAAATTTGTATAAAACTATATACTAAAATACACAAAAGTAATTTAAATTTGTATGAAAATAAATATACAAAATACACATAAAATTAGGGTAATTTGTATTGAAATACATTTACAAAATACACCTAAAATAATGTAAATTTGAATGAAAATATATAAACAAATATCTTTAAAATAACGTAACTTTCTATAAAATATATATACGAAATACACATTAAATAATATAAATATGTATAAAAAAAAAAAAAAAAACACAAATAGAATAATGTAAAATCGTATCAAAATTTGTATGAAAATTAAGATGCAAAATACCCATAAAATAACGCATTTTTTATAAAAATATATATACCAAGAACCACATAAAATATTTGAATTTGTATTAAAATAAATATACAAAATGCACATACAATAAGGTAAATTTATATTGAAATAGAAATACAAAATACATATAAAACAATGTAAATTTGTTTCAAAATATATATACGAGTACACATAAAATAACGTAGATTTATATGAAAATATATATACAAAATACACATAAAATGAAATAAATACGAATAAAAAAAGGTATACAAAATACACATAAAATAACGTAAACTCGTATCAAAATAAATAAGCAAAATACTAATAAAAGAACGTGTATTTGTATAAATATAAATATACAAAATACACATAAAATAACGTAAATTTATATAAAACTATATACAAAAATACTCAAAAGTAATTAAATTTGTGTGAAAATAGATATACAAAATACGCATAAAATAAGCTAAATTTGAATTGAAATATATATACAAAATACATAAAACAATGTAAATTTATATCAAAATATTTATACAAATACACATATAATAACGTAAATTTGTTTAAAAATATATAGACAAAATACAAATTAAATAATGTAAATACGTATAAAAAATATGTACAAAAAACACATATAATCATGTAATTCGTATCAAAATAAATGAACAAAATACCAATAAAATAATATAAATTTGCATGAGAAAACATATACAAATAAAATAAAATTAAATTAAATAACGCAAGTTTCTATAAAAATATATGTACAAAAATGTACATTAAATAAAGAAAATTTGCATAAAAAATATATATACAAAAAACACATTAGATAATGTAAATGAGTATAAAAATATGTATAAAAAATACCTATGAAAAAATCTAAATTCGTATCGAATTAAATTAAGAAAATAACTATAAAATAATGTAATTTTCGATGAAAATATATATAGAATATACACATAGAATTACTTAAATACAAATACAAATATACACATAAAATAATTTAAGATTGAATGAAATAAATATACAAAATTCTCATAAAATAAGGTAAATTTGTAATGAAAAATATGTAAAAACACACATAAAATAATATAAATTTGTATGAAAATATATATACAAATACACAAAAATAACATGAATTTGTATAAAATTTGTATCAAAATAAATACGAATACACACAATAATATAATGTTAAATTTTATTAAAATATATATACAAAATACACATAAAATAATGTAAATACGTAGAAAAATATATATACAAAATACACAGAAAATAATGTAAACCCATATCAAAATAAATATACAAATTTTCCAATAAAAGAATGTATATCTGCAGGAAAATATATATACAAAATACAAATTAAATAACTAAAATTAGTATAAAAACATATACAAAAATACACAAAAATAATTTAAATCTGTTTGAAAAAAGATATGCAAAATGCACATCAAACTAGGCAAATTTGTATTGAAATACATATACAAAATACACATAAAATAATGTAAATTTGTATGAAAATATATAAACAAATACACATAAAATAACGTAAATTTGGATAAAATATATATACAAAATATACATTAAATAATGTAAATATGTATAAAAATATATACACAAAATACTCATAGAATAATGTTAAATCGTATCAAAATAAATAAACAATATCAATAAAATAGTGTAAATTTGTATGAAAATACAGATGCAAAATGCCCATATAATAACGCATTTTTGCATAAAAATATATATACAAAAATACACATGAAATAATTAAAATTGTATTGAAATATATAAACAAAATGCTTATACAATAAAGTAAATTTGGGTTGAAATAGATATGCAAAATACACATCAATAATGTAAATATGTATCAAAATATATATGAGAGTACTCATAAAATAGAGTAAATTTCTATGAAAATATACATAAAAAATACATATAAAATGATGTAAATAGTATAAAAATATATATACCAAATACACCTAAAATAATGTAAACTCGTATCAAAATAAATAAACAAAATTCCAATAAAAGAACGTATATATGTAGAAAAATAAATATACAAAATACACATAAAATAACGAAAATTTGTATAAAAATATATACAAAAAATAATAATAATACTTTCAGTTTTTATGAAAATAGATATACAAAATACACAAATAATTATATAATTAGTTAAATTTGTCTTTAAATACATGTACAAAATACACATAAAATAATGTAAATTTGTATGAAATGAAAACAAATACACATAAAATAACGTACATTTGTATAAAATATATATACAAAATACACATAGAATAAAGTAAAATCGAATCAAAATAAATACACAAAATATCAATAAAATAATTTAAATTTGTATGAAAATAAACATGCAAAATACCCATAAAATAAAGCATATTTTATTAAAAATACATATACAAAAATACACATAGAATAATTAAATTTGTATTAAAATTAATATACAAAATGCACATACAATAAGGTAAATTTGTATTGAAAAAATATGCAAAATACACATAAAACAGTGTAAATTTGTTTCAAAATATATATACGAATACACATAAAATAACGTAGATTTCTATAGAAATATATATACAAAATACACACGAAATAATGTAAATACGTATAAAAATATATATAAAAAATACACATTAAATAATGTAAATTCGCGTCAAAATAAATAAACAAAATATCAATAAAAGAATGTGTATTTGTATGAAAATAGATATAAAAAATACACATCAAATACCCTAAATTTGTATAAAACTATATACAAAAATACACAATAATAATTTAAATTTGTATGAAAATAAATATACCAAATACACATAAAATTATGTAAATTTGTATTTCAATACATATAAAAAATACACTTAAAATAATGTAAATTTGAATGAAAATATATAAACAAATACATTTAAAATAATATAAATTTGTATAAAATATATATACAAAGTACACATTAAATAATGTAAATATATATAAAAAATATATATACAAAACACAAAAAGAATAATGTAAAATCGTATCAAAATAAATACACAGAATGTTAATAAAAATAATGTAAATTTGTATGAAAATTAAGATGCAATATACCCATAAAATAACGCATTTTTTATAAAAATATATATACAAAATTCACATAAAAAAATTGAATTTGTATCAAAATAAATATACAAAATGCACATACAATAAGGTAAACCTGTATTGAAATAGATATGCAAATTTGTTTCAAAATATATATACGAATACACATAAAATAAGGTAGATTTCTATAAAAATGTATATAAAATACACGTATAAAAAATGTATACAAAATACACATAAAATAATGTAAATTCGTATCAAAATAAATAAACAAAATACCAATAAAAGAATGTGTATTTGTATTAATATAAATATACAAAATACACATAAAATAACGTAAATTTGTATAAAACAATACACAAAAATACACATAAGTAATTAAATTTGTATGAAAATAGATATACAAAATACACACAAAATAACCTTAATTTGAATTGAAATATATATACAAAGTACATAAGATAATGTAAATTTGTATAAAAATGTTTATAAAAATAAATATATAATAAAGTGAATTTGTATAAAAATATATAAACAAAAGTCTCATTAAATAATGTAAATACGTATAAAAAATTTGTACAAAATACATATATAATAATGTAACTAGTATCAAAATACATAACCAATATACCAATAAAATTATGTAAATTTGTATGAGAAAACATATACAAAATACACATAAAATAAAGCTTATTTCTTTAAAATTATATGTACAAAAATGCATATAAAATAAAGTAAATTTGCAAAAAATATATATAAAAAATAATGTAAATACGTATAAAAAATTTGTACAAAATACACATATAATAATGTAATTCGTATCAAAATACATAACCAATATACCAATAAAATTATGTAAATTTGTATGAGAAAACATATACAAAATACACATAAAATAAAGCTTATTTCTTTAAAATTATATGTACAAAAATGCATAAAAAATAAAGTAAATTTGCATAAAAATATATATACAAAACACACATTAAATAATGTACATGCGTATAAAAATATGTATACAAAATACCTATGAAATAATCTAAATTCGTATCGAATTAAATTAACAAAATACCAATAAAATAATGGAATTTTGGATGAAAATATATATAGAAAATATATATAAAATAACCTAAACACAAATACAAATATACATATAAAATAATTTAAAACTGAATAAAATAAATATACAAAATAAACAAAAAATAAGGTAAATTTGTAATGAAATATATATACAAAATACACATAAAATAATATAAATTTGAATGAAAATATATATACAAATACACAAAAAATAACATGAATTAGTATAGAAATATATATTCAAAATAAACATTAAATAATGTATAAAAATATATATACAAAGTACATATAAAATAATGTAAATTCTTATCAAGATAAATCGACAAAATACCAATAAAATAATATATATTTGAATGAAAATAAATTTACAAAATACACATAACATAAGTAAAATTTGTATTAAAATATATAAAAAAAATACCCAGAAATAATTTGAATTTGTATGAAAATAGATATTCAAAATACACATAAAACTAGGTAAATTTCTTTTGAAATATATATACAAAATACCCATAAGATATTGTAAATTTTTGTCAACATATATCAACAAATACACGTAACGTAACGTAACGTAACGTAACGTAAATTTGTATAAAATATATATACAAAATACACATTAAATTAAGGAAAAATGTATAAAAAAATTTATACAAAATATACATAGAATAATGTAAAATCGTATCAAAATAAATGAACAGAATATCTATAAAATAATGTAAATTTCTATGAAAATAAAGATGCAAAATACCCAAAAAATAACGCATATTTGTATAAAAATATATATACAAAAATATACATAGAATAATTTTTTAAAATTAATATACAAAATGCATATACAATAAGGTAAATTTGTATTGAAAAAATATGCAAAATACACATAAAATAGTGTAAATTTGTTTCAAAATCTATATACGAATACACATAAAATAACGTAGATTTCTATTGAAATATATATATACAAAATACACATGAAATGATGTAAATACGTATAAAAATATATATACAAAATACACATTAAATAATGTAAATTCGCGTCAAAATAAATAAACAAAAAATCAATAAAAGAATGTGTATAACTATGAAAATAGATATTCAAAATACATATAAAATAACCTAAATTTGTATAAAACTAAATAAAAAATTACACAAAAATAATTTAAATTTGTATGAAAAGAAATTTAGAAAACACATAATATTAGGTAAATTTTTATTGAAATACATATACAAAATACACATAAAATAATGTAAATTTGAATGAAAAAATATAAACAAATACACTTAAATTACCGTAAATTTGTATAAGATATATATACAAAATTCACATTAAATAATATGTATATGTATAAAAAAATATATTTAAAACACAAATAGAATAATGTAAAATTTTATCAAAATAAATACACAGAATATTAATAAAATAATGTAAATTTGTATGAAAACTAGATGCAAAATACCCATATAATAACGCATTTTTTTATAAAAATATATATACCAAAACAC